>NC_044907.1:25233037-25533037 GCF_001633185.2 Quercus lobata | reverse complement strand
ATTGAAGGTGATAGATGGTGAGCTAGAAGAGAGTTGAACCACTATTAAAAATGGCCAACAAATTTCAGAGTCTCAGAGGAGTGGCTTAGTTGGTTTTTTTGGTTAGTTTGCTTGTGCTTTAATAATGGAGTTTTCAGAGAAGCATTTATTGACAAGGGTCCAAAAAATGTATGACCACTCAGAGGTGATGAATCAGAGTCAAGCTTTTCTGAGATTTTTGATCAGAAGTAGGAAAATCCATTTTAGGGGGTTGTTTTGCTTTTTTGGGTAATGATGGGATTTTAGAGCGTTTTGCATTAAATGCTAAGATTCTTGGGGCTGAGCTTGATTATTGTGATCTAAAGCGTGTATCAAGAGCGAATCCTAATGCTGCAATTGAGATTCAGACCCCTGAGAAGTAAGATTTAACACCCTAAGCCAGGTGCTAAGTTCTAGTCTACTTCAGAGAGGTTCCGCTGGAGATCCTTTTATGCCCTCCAAACCACATGTTCCCAATTTTTCCCCTTTAGGATTCATGGGCTTGGCACATGAATCACATTTTGAACATTTTTTTAATATTTTTAACATCAATTTGTTGGAGTTTGAATAATTTGGTTTTAGCTCCCCTTCCGCTGGAGGTGCTGTTTTGAGGAAGATGATGGAGTTCCATCATTCTTTAGACTCCAACTGATATGACAACCCTTGGGCACTATTCACGTCAGGTAGAAGGTGACAGAAAACTGATGGGATAACCTTTAGTCCATTCTCAAAGGTTTGGTTCCCTTGTATGAGTTCTTAGTTGCTCTTTTTGGTTAGGAATGAACAAGGGCAGTTCTCCTTTGCCTCCTGCTGGTGTTTTTTGCTTGGGCTTGCTCTCATGGGTTGGGTTGTGTGCACATATTGCCATGAGTTTTCATTCCTCATGAACTTTTATTAGTAAATATTTTTTGGGTTTTTCATAAATACTTGCAATAGGCCTTTGGACAATTTGTTGTAATGTTTGAAACAATAGGACAAGTTTCAAAATACTTTTGTAAATAATATTTAGGGTGAGTTTGGTTCAGCTTTTTGAAAAAGTGCATAATGAAAAAGTGGAGTTTTCAAAAAGTGCATAATGAAAAAGTGTTTTTTCAAAAAGCTGAGTGTTTGGTAAAAACTGTTAAAAAGTGCTTTTTAAAAAAGTTGAGTGTTTGGCTAACACTTATAAAAGTGGTAGTTTGAAAGATAAATTACCAAAAATGACAATGTATATAAGAGAGTTTATTTTATACTTAAATCAATATTGTGAAATTATTTTTTTTCTCACCAATATTAGCTAATAATAACCTACCACTTAAGATTTATTGTGAAAGTATTGTGATAATTTATACTGATTTTAATTTGAATGTACTATTATAATTATTTTTTTCAATTTCTAAACAAATTATTTTTTTTCTCACCAATATTAACTAATAATAACATACCACTTAAGATTTATTGTGAAAATATTGTAAAAATATTGTAAAATTTTTTCTCAATTTTAATTTCTTATTCTTTATTTTATGTTTCCCTTATTTTATTTTATTTTTTTATCCATATTTTCTTCTTTTTTTTTCCCTTTTTTTCTCATCCACACACATACCCTTCATTTTTTTTCTTTATTTTCTTTTTTCCTCCCTTTCCCTGCCACTTCCTCCACACACGTGCCCCTACCTTTTCTTTTATTTATTTCCTTACTTTTACTCCAGAATGTTCCACTTTGTTCAAACCCCTCTCTCATTCCTCAAGTTGGCTCAACGTTCTCTGCATCTCTTTTTTTTTTTTTGACATTTCGAAGCTAATGATGATGATGAAGAAGATGATGATGAAGAAGATGAAGATGATGATGATGAAGTCTCTGCATCTCTGCATCTCTTTTTTCGTCCTTTTTCTTTATTTCCTTATTTTGTCTTTCCTTCTTTATTCTTTTTTTTTTTTTTCACACTCCAGAGAAGAAGAAGAAGATGATGATGATGATGATGAAGATGAAGATGATTGAAACATGATGATGAAGTCTCTGCATCTCTGCATCTCTTTTTTCGTCATTTTTCTTTATTTCCTTATTTTGTCTTTCCTTCTTTGTTCTTTTTTTTTTTTCACACTCCAGAGAAGAAGAAGATGATGATGATGATGATGAAGATGAAGATGATTGAAACATAAGGATTTTGGGTTTTTTTTTTTCTATGGATTTTGGGTTGATTTTGAGTTGGGTTTGGGATGGGTTTTCCGATGGGATTTGAGTTAATTTTAAGTTGTTTTTGTGTTGATTTTGAGTTATTTTTGGTTTGGTTTTGTTGATTCTGTGTTCGGAATATGAAAGGTTGAAATGGGTTTTGTTGAGTGTGGGGATAGACCGGTGAAGAAGCAGAGGAAGACGAAGAGGAAGAACTAAGTGATGGGTATTTCGGTATTTTTAATATTGCAACGGTAATATAACAAAACGTGCTGTGCGCGTTTTGATTTATGGACTGCTCTCGGTCCATTTTTGTTCCGCGTTTTCTCTTCAGTTTTTCTAAAAGTTCAAAACGCAACTTTTATAAAAAAGTTGCGTTTTGAACTTACCAAACGCAAATGTGGGCTTAGCTTTTTTGAAAACGCCCGTTTTGGACTGAAAAAGTGGAACCAAACGGGCACTTACTTTGACAAATTCTATGTTGCAAATAATGTTCATGGTTTCTAATAATTGCATCATGACTTAAATGATGATCTTGTGGGTTTGAATGTTTACCATGAGTGTTTGAAAGTGTATATTATGGATGTTGCGATGCAAATTACATCCATGTATTTCATGGGTTTTATAATACAAGAACATAATCCTCAAGATAGCTCTCAATGAGTTTTTTCATAAGATGATTGCCATGGTAACATTTTAACGTGATATTTTTTTTCTTTGCCAAGCTTTGATAATCTTGGACTCTTTTCTTTTTGATGAAGTAGTGCCAATGAAGATTGGGCTTTGATATTGTCAATAAAAATTGGGCTTTGATGTTGCCAATGAGAATTGGGCTTTGGATGAATGAATCGCCATGGGTTTGAATCATGGGTTTTGATTATGAATTTGAATTCCACGGATAAAATTGTTTTGTCATGGACTTGAATCATGGGTTTTAATTATAGATTTGAATTCCACTGATAAAATTGATATTGCCAAGCATTTCTTGGGCTTTAAATATAATAAGGTGTGTGTATTTGAAAGTCTTGGGCTTTAAATATAATAAGGTGGTGTGTATTTGAAAGTGAATAGGTGGTACTTAAATAAAATTAGATGTAATAAAAAAAAAGTACCCTAACATTAATCAACTTAGGTAATTAAAGTAATTAATCGGGGTCAATCTATAATTCAACAAGTGGTATCAAAGCAGGCACACTCAGATTAGGTTTTAATATTTGTTGTGTAATCCATTGACTCCTATTGTCATGGAAACTGTTGATTGTTTTGATTTGCATGATCTTGTGTTGAATGATGATGATGATGATATTCAAGATGCCTATTGTAAGCTTTATAAATTTCATGTCAGGTCTATTAAAAGTTTTACCAAACTAAAGGCTAAATTTGAGAAGGTCAAACTTGAAAAAGATGAATTGATTGCAAAATTTGATGAATCCAATAAATTAAATGTGAATTTAAAAAATCAATTTTCATCTCATGTGGACAAAATTAAAAGTTTGGAAGAGCAACTAGGTGAATCTAAAACTGAAGTTGAAAAATAAACTAGTGCCAAACTTGTTTTTGAGCCTAACTCAAAAGGAAAAGATTTTTTATATTCCTCCATTTAAAATGAATATTGAAGAGTTGAAGGCTAATATTGCTAGGATAGACAGAGGTAAAAAAATCCGATATAGACGCTAAAGTTTCTAAATCTATGTCTAAAACTCCTCATAGGCTAAAAGAAAATTTTGAATTTGTCCCCACTTGTCATCATTGTCATATTGTTGGTCATATTAGGCCAAATTTTCCTAAGTTAATGTCTTCGTCAAACCCCAAGGTTAGACCTCCTTCTAGAAAATCTAGTAGTTCTAAAACTACTCATGTTTGTCACCATTATGATGCTTTCGGTCACAATCGTCTTAACTGTTCCAAGTTGTTTTCTCATAAGTGAGTGTCTAATAGGTCTCATCATTTGTCTAAAAGCTCTATGCCTATTATTGGTGAGTTATTAAAAGTTTTGAGATTTTTAACTCAATTTCAGGAGAATTCTAATTCCTATATGTCCTTTAGTAGACATACTAGGACACTTGGCTTTTCATCTTCACGGCCAAAGACTTGTGCTGTGTGGGTGACAAAGGATTTTAAGACTTAATTGTGTTTCTGTTTGTCCTCTGCTTTAATTCTTCCCTTCTATAGTAGGACTTTCATGCTTGATTTCTTATCTGTTTTTGGAATCATGCTTTCATGCATTGCATTGTTTTGCATTTATTTGTTTTTGCATGTGCATTTTTTTATTCCTTTCAAGAAAAGAAAAAAAAAATTGAATATTTTTTTATACAGTTTGTTTTGTAGAGGATTCCTCTACTAATATCCCACTTAACCACAACTTCTCCAAAACCTAAGCTGTCAATCGCCTTCTTTTTTTTTTTTTTTTTTTTTTTAACCCACTTATTGTCTTCCATCAAATTTTTACTACTTATCCTTCTTTTTTTTAAGGAGATACTATCAATAATTTAGATATTCTCACACAGTTTCTATAAAAAAGTTATCTACAGTACTGGGGAACAAAATCAAAGATCATGGTTTATTAAATTATTAATAGTTTAGTACCAATTGACAAATGGTAAGAAAAAATAGTTTATTTTGGTGGTAGTTTAGTAACACAAAAGGGATCAAATTTTGTCTTTGGTTTTTTTTTTTTTTTTTTTTTGTGCTATTTATTTCGCTGGGTTTACATTAGGGGTTTTCGTATTTACTTTACCTTGTTAACAATTATAGGTTTCTTTTTCTCCCTCTTTTTTTAATTAATATTTATGAACATATTGTGAGTGAGATTGCATTGTTGGAGTCCAATACACTATATAGGAAGTAAAGATGAGACTACGAGCGTGAAAGTGTACATTTTTCTTTAATTACATTAACAGTTCTAAAGTCAAAAGTAGAAGAGGAATCACCATCACCAATGTGATTGTGTTTATATGTAGGGTACACATTGATTTGAGTTTTTTTTTTTTTTTTTTTTTTTTTTTTTTTTAAATGAATGAATTGAAAACTATGATACTAAACCCAAAAAGAAAGAGCCTCATTGCTTGCGTAAAGAACTTGTGATGAGGCTAGTAGTTATATACTTATATTACAATAAAAAAATTCAAAACATATTGGGGGCATGGCCCCCCGTATAGGAGAAATTATAAGATCCATATGGTAGACAAGTGATGTGATCCACCATTCCACTAAAAAACTTCCACCTGTTTAAAATTGTTAGTTAGAAAATTTTTTTAAACAGAAATTAATTACTGACTCAGCAATTTTAAACAAGTGGAAGTTTTTTAGTGGAATGGTGGACAAGTGATATGGTCCACCAGAGGACTCTATAATTTCTCCCTGTATAGGTGGCTCCAGCTCCGCTTGCATTGAAGAATCAAGTTATTATGAGTCTGACCTCCATTAATGCTTTTCTATTTTGGGTTAAGTGTAAGCAAACGTACATTCGACCATGGAATTAAACCAATAAACCCAATAAACAACTTATCTAGCTTTTTATTGAATTATTTTTGCTGAAAATGTACTAAAATATAGTTTTACTTTGAAAAATTTTGAAAAAAATGAGAAATGCAAGAAAAAGTGAAATTTTAAAAACTGTACATAAAAATTAAGAGCTGAACTTATAAGCTGATGTTAAACAGATACGTGTTATGATTATTCTATAATAATAAATCTTAATGTCTATTTCTCACTGAGATTTTCATTTTTGTTCCGAGTTTGTGCCAATAGAAAAAATTGTCTACAAGAAAAAATACTCTTGACCGTGTAAACGAAGAGGCAAGAAGCTCATGTATGAATACTGAATAGTCACCTAATATAACTGTACACAGCACACAACACACACTACTCTATATCGGACTAAATCAGTTGAATCATATATAAATTGCAGTTACGTGAAGTTCAAATATAGACAATCTAGCTAACCCAACTTAAACTAAGATAGCACATATATTTATGAGCTCAGTCAAACTTTGCATTCCTTTAAATCGATGGCTGCTTGTGTTAATTTAGTTTTCCAAGCAAAATGTGTGTATTTAGTCTGTCTATCAGTCTATGCGTCTGTGCTTGAGTAAGTTTAGTTTTTTTAAAGCAACGCATTCCCAACTTTGGTGTTAATTAGCCTGTAGATAAAATATTGAAACTGAATTAATATAATAAGGGCCTAGTTAATGAAAAAATATTTTGTATCAAATGATATACCACTAATAAATCTAATAAATGAGAAACATTTATGCAAAAATAATTACTCACTAACACATGTTTTTCAATTGTTAGTGGGTTTTTTTTTTTTTTTTTTTTTTTGTTGATATGTCTTACATTTATTAAATTTTGATACCACTGACATGATACCATTTGATACCAAATATTTTCTCATTGTTAACTGTGTCCTTAAACTAGTTGTTAATTGATATTTTAAGAAATTTTTGATATTAAACTAATGAAAAATATAAAAATTGCCAAAAAATCAATTTTTTCTTTAAAAATATTTCTTAAATTAATACCCTGAGGGTATCCATTAACTTTTCTCATATAACAATAGAAGAATTTCAAATGATTTGTATGAGAGAGAGAGAGAGAGAGAATGATAGTTAAAACCCAAATTGAGAAGTATTAGTACAGTCTATTTACCAAAATCAAACCCATCAAGCATTAACTTGACGTAATAGCTCAGGCAGGTACATTTTCATATCTTATAGTAAGCTATTAGCATTTTGATTCAGTTGGAGGCAGCAAAGGCTGAAATCCATGTTGAAGACTTGCTTGCCAAACTTTCTCAATGTTGGACATTGTGTTGCCGCACTCGTGTTCATTCCATCCTTCCAAAGCATGCACAATCCCAGCTATACGCCAAGCATTCATCACTCTTCTTGGAAACCAATTCTGCCACATTCAAAACACAAACTCTTGTAAACGAAGAAGAAAAAAAAAAAAAAAGTGTGCATGCTTTGCATTTGCATTGAAAGAAACATGTTCAATTATTACTAGACTACCCAAAATTAAAGTTTCTCTACCATTTTAGATAAATTAGCGATAAATCCAAAATTAAGTTGAAGAGGAGAGCACCATTCTCCATACTCTGGGAGTAGCTAAGAATTACTCGAAGGACACATATATGTATGTTTTGTAGATGCAAAAACTTTGGTTTGTTCATGTCTTGATTAGCTTAATTATGCTCACAAATACTAATTCTTTCCTCCAGCATTACCACCCAATGGAAGATGTTAAATGGGCTCAAAGGTTTCATTTGAAGAAGTCTTTTCAATACCGACAAAGAAACCTTCGTTTTCTATAAATTTAGGTATTAGGATTTTCTCCATTTGAAATTGATATATTTTATTATTCATATTAAATATTACAGATCTAAAAGTGTATTTAGGTGCTATATCATTAATATGGTACTCTATACACTGTCAAACCTAACAAATAAACTTTTAATAATGAAATACACTTCATTAAAGTGAAACGGAGAGGCTCGTAAATAGATCTCTTTGATATGATATGTATCATATATGATTTTTTATAATACAAAGTGATAATTGAAGAGGTTTCTCTTGAGCAATAGTGGTATTGGAAAATTCTAAAATTATTGCAAATTTTACAATTTAAAAATATGCACAAACTAACTTGTTTAATGCAATAATAGTACTTGTAATAGTTTTACAAGTTGACCAACTTGTAAAAGTTAGATACTCTCAGGGTATAGTAAAATAGTGTTTCCTCCTCTCACATTTATAGTGAACCCCACCATGAATTTAATGAGTGGACCATTCACCGTACTCCGAGAGTACATAAGAATTACTCCTCTATCTGTAACTACTATTTGATTATTAGTTTGCACGCTTCATGATGTTAATTAATATGTTAATATTGAAACTAGCTCAAATGTAATTATATTTTCCACTTTCCACAATATATGACATGCATGCCACTTTATTTTTTCTAACTTCTCTATATTCATGTAATGGCATCAATGAAGAGACCTTGGACGGATTCTCTACTAACCTCACAAGAGTGCATATTCTCGAGAGACCTTGGAGTCACCATTGCTGGAGGGCTATGGTAGTAACAGTCTTTGCGCAATTTCTTTGGTGGGAATTGTGAGATGGGAATAAACAATGTTCCTTTGGGCGCCTTTAACTGTTCTTCCTCATCCAATCCATCTCCCACTAACCAAATCTACAAAAATTCATAATGATTTTACTGTTTCTAAGGTTCAAAGTTGCTATATATTCTTTAATAACACAATATGAATATAATTGAACTAAAAGAGTAAAAATTTCATAGACTTACCTTTTGATAATAACTTACTGAAAATATCAAATTACTTTCAGAATTGGTGTTGAACGATTTGTTTAGCTTCAAAAAGTCATCCTCTCGTATTGTAAGCACCTGAATTATGTTAGGTTAAAAAGGAATTAGAACCTTGTTATGAATAATTTTTTTTGGCAACATATGAATGTAGAAAAAGAAAAGAACTCGTTCTCTCCGATGTTTAACTAATTAAGAAGCACAAATACATTTCCTAAATAGTCTTGTAGTTCAATAGAATTACCTAATTATCCTAATAAGGAAATTATAAAACCTGAATTTGAATTCCTCTCCCCCCTGTATTGTAAGTAAATAAAAAAATATAAGCATGAACACCCCCAAAAGTCACACACATACATGCTTGGGACATTCCGTGGGGCATGTCCTCAATATGTTGGGAGGAAAAAAGAAAATGTTTTTCTATTTGGAAAAAAATCATTTGATTTCCAATATATTTTTAAAGATATTGATCATTTTTATATTTTTTGAAAACTTAAAACATCCATAAATGTGTCTAAAAATAAATTATAACTAAAGATTAATATAATTAACTAATTAATTGTCATATACCCACAATGTCACATCTTAATTTTGCAAAAAATATCATATCATTGTGTTTCATGTCTTATCATGTTTGTGCCCATGCATTTTTTCCCCCCTATTTAAGGAGAAGGTAAGGAAGTTTTTTTTTACCATATTAAGTCAAACTGAAGTTATTCAAAATGATTGCCACATATACGCAAATAAGAATACAAATTTTCTATCCCAACTTTGTATACTCTATGTGGGTTCTAGTTAGCTCAATTGATAAAGTCTCTAATAGTTAAATTACATATAGGATTCAATCTCCACCTACACCAGAAACCGATTGATGTCATGGTCTAATAATAAAAAGCTATTATCAGGAGCAGACACCATAAGTTGAAACTCTAAAATAAAAAAATAAAATAAAATAAACTTTGTACATTTCGTGAAGCATAAAGTGTGACATAAATTTTGTATTAAATAAAACTTCTATGTTCTGAGAAGACTTTCATAATGTTCACTTTATGTAGCAATCAATTTGCCAGCGAAAAGTGCACTAGATTTCTTTTGCCCCGGCAAAAGTACTTAACATTGAATACCATGCTTACGAGGTATGAAACTGTTTTTAAACCGCACCCCTATTCTAAGAGAAGGTAAAGAAATTTTCTCTTACCATATTATAGGCCAAACCAAAGTCATTTAAATTGATTACCACATACACGTGTACTAGAATAAAAATCTTCTATCCCACTTTTTGTATTCTGTAAAGCATAAAGTGAGAAAAAAAAAGTCCAAGAAGACTTTCATAATGTTCAAGTTGTGTATCAATTAATTCGATTGTGTAAAGTGCAGCAAAAGTACAGAACATTGAATAACACCATGCTTTCAAAGTATAAAGTGTTAGCATGTTTCTCAAAAAAAAATAAAGTGTTAGCATTAATTCATCAAAAAAAAGAAAGTTTTAGCATAAAAGTCCATTGGACTGTAACATACCCAAAAAGAAAAAACAATATGATAATATCCTAAGCCGGACTTGGCCTGTGACCCAAAATAGAGTTTGGCCTTCTTTTTGTGTTGGCTTGAACGAAATAAACGTACCTTGATACCCCTTTGGCATAAGTTAAAGGCCAAGGCGTAAGCAACCTTGGTGAGTTTGCCTCTAAGAACCACTTGGGTTGTTCCTCTGGGAATGCTGTTTAGCAGAACAGCAACTGCCAGACTACTCCCATCTACGACCTTCACATTTAGCTTAGGGTACCTCTCAACATAAAGTGCACCATATCTATTAAGCTCCTCTTCCTGCATCCAATTATGATGATAATATGAACTGTGAAGTTTGAAAGACAAAAAAAAAAAATGGAATATGCAGATATGTATTCATATGGAAATGGTTTTCTTAATAATAATGATATGTACCCTATAGACTAAAGTTAAAAAAAAAAACAAAATAAAATTGAAGGTTTTCATGTGAAGGCCATTAAATTCTAGAGAATGCTAAAGTTTGTACTTGTCTAGAGTCTTATAACTCAACAACATTATTAGATCTGATTATTTCAATATGAAAATTTGGACTCGAATCCCCAACCCAACTTAATTATATTAAGCAAAAAGTAAAAATAACATAAAGTTATACTATCAATTTTACTACAAAATATTTATAAACTGACATAATAATAATAATGTGGTTGGTATCATTTCAATAACATAATAAATAAAGTATAAATTACTTTTTCTTTTTTCTTTTTTTTGGTAATTGGTAACATATCAGTTTATAAGGTTTATATACTAAAATTTATAATTATCTCTAACATCATTCTTGAAATTTATAGGGATTCTATAAATAATATATATTTATATATATATAAAACCTATGGTTGCATGGGAAAGTACATTAATTGACTATCTAAATTGTTAGTGTGATGGCAAAGTTGGAGAAATTAAATAGCAAAGAAAATAAAGGAAGGGATATTTTGTTGAAAATCATGATGAATATATCACCTAGAGTTGGAAGTAAATTATAGAAAATAAATAAATAAATAAATAAATTCAAGAAAGAACTAAAACTTACCTGATTCAAGAGACCTAAGCTTAATACTTTAGCACCTCTTTCCTCTGCTTCCAGTATGGGTTCCTCAATTAAGTTATTTATAGTCTCATTTTGCCATTGCAGAAAGTACTGCACTCAAAAGTATTGAGAAATATAAATCACATATGATTGAAAGAAAGTAACAAATATAAGTAAACAGTTAATAACATAGAAAAATCATTTCTTACTTGTATTGTGTATTTTGGTATGACCCAACTTTGTAATCTGAGTTTATTAAAACGGTGTCTCTCAACAATGAAAGTATGGCCATATAACCAATTTAACATCATAGACCACAATGTCACAGGCCAAATCAATGAGAAGTACCATTTTGATGTGTATGGTTTGGAGGCCAAAGAGGCAAAACCAAGCCTGAGATGATAGATGGACTCAGGTGTAGTTAGATGAGTTAGGTGCACTACATCTAGTAATTCTGCTTCCCTTCTGAGTGAAATTTCATATAGTTCATCTGTAGATTTGTCTGTGGTACTATATATGTAGTCATAGAGTGGCATGAACAGTGAAAAATTTGTACGAAATTGTGTATGATGCAGAGAGTGAAACCTGTTGTGCCCAAACCAAAACCATTATAGATAGGAATAATAATTATATTAAGAATGATGATGATGATTGAGCACTCATATTTTACAAAATCTATAGATACAAACAAGCCGAATCAAATTGCATATTAAAAGTTCATGATTATTTATTTAATTTTATATTAAACATAAATCAAATTCAAGATCATCAACAAACTATATTAGACATTCAAACTTGATTTATTTTCTTATCAAACAAGTTCTAACTTGTTCGTAAAATATTTTATTAACTTTTTATTTTTTCCATATATACTAATATCACAAATAAAATTTTTACTTGTTCACAAATTTATACTTATAAATTATATTTGATTAACAAATTTTTTTAAAATTTAAATAAATAAATAAATTATAGTTAAAACTATATTATTTGAATTAATTGGATATAAATAATTCATTGAACCATAATTCTAATACTTCCCCACACATGTGGGCTTTAAACTACCCTTTAATATAAAGGTAGCGTTAATGGGTACTGTAAGGCGTCCATTAACAAACAACTTTATGCCAAATCATATTCTTTTATGTTAGAATTTTCACTAACTTTATAAGGTGTAGAACCAAAATAAAAAATAAATAAAAAATAACTAACTTTTTGAGTTCCATTTTTCATTTTAGTAATATTTTAAGTCCCCTCATCAATTTATACCAATTTTTTATTAAGTGAACCCCACAATATATTATCCTTAACAAATACCTTACAGTGCTTGTTAACATTTCCCTTAATATAATTTCGTATTAAATTATTGATTTTCCAAAAAACTTAAACTATTAAAAAAATAATGAATTTAATTATTTAACTATATTCTAACAATGTCATCTTTTTAATTAGATCAATTGTGACTTGTTTATTAGTCGATTCTTAGACTTGATAGTTTTGTTCATTTATTAAATAAAGGCGAAAACACCATTTTGGTCCCTACATTTTGGGGTCACAACCAACAAACCCACTCTTTGATATCACCAAACAATTTTGAGACCAGAAAACCCCACACGCCAACTAGAGCCAAGGTTACCAGATTAAAGAGAGATATAGCAAGAGCTTAGGGATGCGTGTTCAAGGTTCTGGGTTTGTGTCGAGCCGCCACCAGCCACGCCATGACACCCACCGAAACTCCACGCGTGCTCCAACCCGAGATGATTCGATCATTCTTGCCTTGCGCCATTGTCGCCGTCTTGCCTTGTGCCACCGTCGTTCCTGCCTTGCGCTGTCACCAGCCACCAAACCCCATCGCTGAACAGAGATCTCATCGCAGCCACCCAATGATTAAGTTTGTTTCCTTTCTAATGGATTTTCTTTTGATTGTTAGGTTTTGGAAAATGGGGTTTTGAGGTTGATTTTAGATTCCCTGGGTTTGGTGTTTTGATTTGTTTTTTTGAGGTTTCAAGGGGATATTTGGCCACCAGATTATTTGGATTTTTTGTAAACAAATTTAGCTAGAGTTGTCCGCATCTAAGCCATAGGATTGGACTCAACACAAAGATACCAACCCGAAATGAGACGGTTTCCATCTGGGTTTGTTCTTGTTTTTTTTTTCTTTTTTGGTTTCTGTTTGGTTACCGAGAATGTTTGCTGGGAATAATTTGTTGAAATTTTTTGTATTCTAAAATTCCAATTTCTTATTGGCTACTTCTAATCAAGATGTTTCTCAATTGTATAGAGTTGAGATGTTGCGGAATATATTCATGAATTCAAGGATTTAAGATAGAAAAATAAAGAAGGTGATTTTGTGTTTGGAATCCATGAAAATCAAAGAAAATCTGAGATTCTTAATTTTGTTTTCTACCGCGAAATTAAAATAAAAATTATTTTTATTTCTATTAAAATTGGGGGAAAATGCCAACGTGGAATTTTAAAATATTTATTAAACATTATTTTTAATAATTTATTTGCCACGTCAGTATCAAATGTGCCAACTATGTACACCGTTAGTCATGTATGCTTTTTCCGTTACTAAGTTAACGGTATGGACTAAATTGACCACAAGTTGAAAATAGCAAGAACCAAATTGACTGTTACCAAAATGTAGGGATCAAATTAACTGTAACCCCAAAATTTAGAGACCTAAATGGTGTTTTCACCTTAAATAAACGAACGTAAACAAGATTTTACAAAGCTAAACACCATATCTTATAAATCTTTACAAATCAACACAACTAAGGCCAACACGCCTTGCTAAAACAGCTCCACTACCACCAAAAAACAAAGCATGAAACCGCCATGGGCCACTACTCTCTCCTATCAATATTATTGCCAGCAATCGACAATGAGAGCATAGCCACGCAAAGATCCACCTAACAAATACTCACCATGCCACCCTAAAATTAATCCTCAAACCCACCAATCAACCAACCCAAACATCCACAATTGAATTCATCCTCATCAATGCTCTGTTGCCATTCTATCCCAACCCATGCACAATTTCCCAAGCTTACACCAGCACCACTCTTAAGTCCTAATCACTGACAATCTAGAGTGAGTATGCTTGAAAGTGAAGCAATTAGAGGAAACGAGATTGAGAGTTTTTTTTTTTGGTCATCTTCTACTGTTGGAGCTAGAATTGATGTGTCTCTTAAATTATCTATTGTGTCAAAAATTTAAATTATTAAAAAATGGTAAATGTAATCATTTAGTCATGATTTTAATATTTCATTTCATGTATGGATCTAAATTTCTCTTTAATATGAAATCATATTAAATTATCAATTATCTAAAAAACTTAAATTATTAAAAATTTATATATTTAATCATTTAACTGCTATAATTTTAACAAGATCATCTTTAATTAATTATATCAACAGTCACCCAGGTAGGGGGAAAAAAAACTTGTCACAGAGGTAGGTTCTGGTTTATATTTAAATTTAAGGGACACATGCATCACTCACATAAATGAAATATTTTAAGAACAGTCTCAAAGATGAGGACGAAAAATAAGGTATGAAAATTACATGTTTATTACATGGGGATTAAAATAAAGGACCAAATGTTATTCAATCTTCTTTTTATTGTTTTTTATTTTTAAGGTTAATTCAATCATATTCCTATTCATAGGAAAAGACAAAACCATTCTTAATTCGGAAGTGGTCCAAACTCCGACCAAAAAATATATCAAGAGCATGACATTGAATTTAGCATATTTTGTTGGTTTTTTGTCTTTTGTTTTCTTTTTCTTTTTTTCTTTTTTTCTTTTTTTTTTGGAAAATGACCTGACAGTATGACATGCATTAACAATTGAACAGGCAGGGTTGAGCAATTTCCCGACCCACTCGTTGACCTAGGCTGGACAAGTTTATATATGTATATGGGTTCATTTATGTATTCTCTTAGAATATTTATTAATTATTTATTTTTAAAAATATTTTATGAAGAATTGAAAAAAAAATAAACTTTTAAAAAAGTTAGTAAGTTTTTTACTTTTTCATAAAAAAAATTTCTAAAATAATTTAGGCATACATTAGTAAAACTCTCTCTCAATTTTTAGAGAGAGAGAGAGAGAGATAGAGAAATGTTAATAAATGCTTTAAGGGGATTTGTTAGTAAACCATTTTAGAAAAAATTTATAAGAAAAAAAAAGTAATTAATATTTTAACTTTTTCAATTTTTAATAAAAAAAAAAAGTATAAATACTTCTCAAAATAATTTATTAACAATTATCTTAAAAATAACCGGTAAAATGTATGTGGATGCACCAAACCAAAATGTTAGCTTTGGCATAAAAGCTGTTGTTGACAAGTGTGTATAAATACATCAAAATGCAATATTTCGAGTTTGGGAATGGTGTTGCAGAATGCAGAAGGTCATTCGGTTCATCAAAAAAAAAAAAAGAATGCAGAAGGTCATTCAAAGACAAACATTTAATATATTATATTCTTCTTCTTCTTTTCTCATTAGATAAAATATAGTACTATCTTGTAAACAAAAAATTAAAGTGTTCAAACATAATTCATTTTTAATTTAAATTATGGATCCGGTTAATATATGTCCTTATGGGACACACATTAATTATCTATTTTAAAAAATATTTTTTAGAGAATTGAAAAAGTTGTCAAAAAAATTGTTAACTTTTTCATTTTTTTCATAATTTTTTTTTAAAAAAATAGTTTACTAATGTATACTCTAAGAGCATTAGCACCCGGTTTTTTAGAAATATCTTATTTTATCATCTTAAAAGTTGTTTTATCTATTATACCATACCATTTTACAATACACTCATTATCTCAATTTCTATTCTATTATACAACTCATTAAAATAATATAAATTACCCAATAAAATAATATAGTATATTACCATATAACTCTCCCTCTCCCTTCTCCTCCATCTCTCTGTTTCTATTCCTTGGTGTCTCTTTCTTTGAACCACCAACCACCCGAAGTCAAATAGCTCATCCCCTAGCCACCTGCAACAAGCAACCAACCACCACCCAAACCCATACTCAACTCAATCAACCATTGCCCACCACCCAACCACTAAAACTCGGCTACAGCAACCACCAGAAAAAACTACAAAAACAACAATCACCACCACCACGCCACACGCCAACCATCAAAAGCCATTAAATCAAAAAACCAACAAACTCATTAAATCAGAAAAACCAACAAACCCATTATTTTAGAACTCACACGATCAAAACTGAATCTCCACGGAACCCATGCCGATCAAAACCTGATCTCCACGGAATCCACGCCTATCAAAACTTGATCCCCACGAAACTCACGCCAATCAAAACCCCATCGAAACCCACCCAAAATCAAAACCCACCTCGCCACACCGATCTCCACACACAACCTCGCCACAACCCACAGGCCCCAAAATGAACTCCATGCAAAACGGCCCAAAAAGCTCCGGTGTGTTAAAGATATATTAGCCCATTAGCAGAGGTCCAAGTCTAATTCTACTTTGTTTGCAAGCCAAGTCTCCTACTTGTACTAAAAGTATATTAGTCTAGGGTTTAATCTACTATATATACACATGTTATGATTCATTATAACATAGGATTTGTACTACACTATAATATATTATTGATGTAACCCTTTAAGGTTTCCTCCGTAGATGTAGCCCGTTAGGCTGCACCACGTAACTCTCGTGTGTTATTCTGTTCTATACTTTATGCTTTTGCTTCTGCATCCATACTAGCATATTCAACATGGTGTATCAATGCTAATATTTAACAGGCAAGTCTTGAACGAGAGAGAGATGTAAGAGAGGGAGTGAGAACAGTGACACGAAGAGAGATAGAGTGGGAGAAGAAGAGAAAGTGAAAGAGGGAATGAGAATAAAGTAATAAAAAATTATACAAGCCTGCTACAGTAGTGTCTTACATCTAAGACGTTACTATAGCACTATTATAATTTTTTTTTTTTTACAATTGGAAGCCTGGATAATGTATGCTTTTTGTGCTTTGATGCTAAAATTAGTATATTTTGCGTTATACCAAAGCAAATACTAAAGCTCTAAGAGCATACATTAATAAAACCCTTAAATTATATATAACGCAAACAAACAAACACATTAAATTTTGCAACAAAATAAAGGAGTGTAGTAGTGACGAACTTTTAAATTGTTAATAAAAAAGAAGAATTATTGTTGAAATTGTACTAAAAAGAATGTATATATATAATGATTTAGGATATTGTATATAGAATAATAATGGACAAATAAAATAAGGTGTAGAGCTCTCTCTCTCTCTCTATATATATATATATAAGTTTTCATCTAAACACATTAGGCATGAAATTAATCAACTTGAAATGTATTTGTGCGTTTGTGTTAGATATAGTTGGATACATCACAATAATATTTTTTTCTAGATCAAAGAGAAAAATTATAAAATAAGTACAACTAAAACACTCTCTCGTTCTAAATTTTTAGTTTTTTTATTATTATTTCATTTTAAGATGTTACAAAATGTAGTCCTAATTGAAAAGTGAATAAATAAATTTCATAATCTACCAACAATATGGGACAGAGGCAATAGAAATTAAGGTGAAAGAAAGGGCTTGAGAGACTTACGAGGGGGTGTACATGAGGTACTTCAGTGGAGGAAAGATGGAAAAGAGCCATTTTGGAATGAGTTCGTGATTGCAGTGACCCATATTATTCATAAAATCAATATATGTGAGGTAGCTAGCAATGGATGCAATAGAGGCAGTATCAGTAAGTATTGCTGTTAACATTGGTATGGAAAACAACGCGAAATACGCTATGTGCTCCGCAAATGGATGAATGACAGCTGAAAAAACAAAAAAATTGTCATATAATATGATTAATTCCATTATGATTTAATAAAAAATTTAGTGAAAGATTCTATCATATATAATATTTAAGAAGTTATTTATTTAGATTGGAAATGTAGAAACTAAATTGATATTTACATAAAAATCCAAAGTTGTACCTTATAAAACCATATATATATATATATATATATAAAGTAAGGATATCTTGAAACATTTGAAAAGTGAACACCAAAAAATATTATTCCAATTATTGAAAATATAAATAATATTGTTGATAATAACATTTTCAAAATAAATATTTTGAGAGAGTTTCAACCTATGACGTTCGTTCTTGGTGATAACTCTTTATCATCACACCAATCAGTTTTTGATACAAGCGGGAATTGAACCTCAGATCTCTTATTCAATCATTAAAAATTTTAGCAGTTGAGCTAACTGAAACCCACTAACATTTCCAAAATTGATGTGACTTCACATTAATTTCTAAGTCTTCAACCATCGGAATATATGCTCCTAATTCCCCCAACCAAACTCCCTTTACCAATAATACATAGGGATTTGTTAATTGTTATGCAGAATTGTAAGGTTGGGGTTTTTTATTTTGTTAAATAATTATACTTAGTGATCCATCCAAAATTGAAAGTCAAATGACTATATGTATTTGACATTTTTGTCATCTGCGGTTTGAGATTGAGAACCAAAGTAAAAAGTTTGGAATTTTAAGATTTTTATATTGTTGCATGATTGCATTTAGTTCAACCTAAACAAATGGATTTATAAAAAAAAAATAAAATAAAGGACCTCTAGCATTCAATTTGCAATTTTTGTGAGTTTTCATAACAAAAAAGTAAATGATTAAGGGCCCGTTTGGTAAGAGATTTCTAATAGCATTGTTGTTATTTTGTGAAAATACATGTAGGTGAAAAAGTACGTGAAAATACGTATAATATTGTTTAAACACTAAAAATTGTTATTTAAACAACAGTAACAAACACCCCCTAAGAGTCTTATAATATTACTGGTAAAGGACCACTGGCTCCCTGACGTGATTGAGTTATTGGTTGACCTTAAACTCAACCTAAACAATAATATTTAATCATGTCAATGTTTTAGGATTTTTTTTTCAATTCATGATTAATGATGCATACCAATTAAGATCCTAATCACGGGTACCTTACTAAATTATAGGTGCAAAATTTAGTATCAAAGTGCATGTAATAATGTCTTAATATTGATAGTTCTACAGTTTAGGCTACAGCTGATTGGGCTTGGGTGCTTTTAGGGTATTTGTTAACTTTTATAAGAATATAAAAAAATTTAAAAAAAAAATCAATTATTTTTTTCCATAAAAATTTCTAAAAATATTCTATAAACCAATACTTTTAAGGTATTCATTAGCTTTTCTCTTATTTATTAAATAGAAGTTAAGTATAATTTTTTAAATGTGCTTGATAGAAATTTAATTTTTAAATTTAACGAAAATCCTAATATAAAATGCTTATTACTAATAAATCATGGGAAAACATTGCTCAGTTAAGAATTCATTTTAGAAAAGTTTTGACATCACTTTTATAGGAAACGAAAAATGCTATCAAAACATTAAGTGTTTTTTTTCTTTTCCCATAAAAACTTTCTTTAATTGAATTCTTAACTAGTGCCCTTAGGGCACTCGTTAGCATTTTCCTTTTATAATAATAATTGTTTTAAAGGTTATGCTAACGAGTACCCTAAAGGCACTTATTAACAATCCATTTTAAGAAAGTTTTGACATCACTTTTATGGGAAATGAAAAAAACTGTCAAAACATTATTTTTTTTCTTTTCCCATAAAAAATTTCTTTAATTAGATTCTTAACCAGTGCCCTAAGGGCACTCGTTAGCATTTTCCTTGTTTTATAACCTAGACCAATAAAATACTACATCAATAAAAATATAACCAAATGAAACTTTAAACTATTTTGTAAATGTGTTAAATCATCATAATGATTAATTTATTATGGAAAATGTTAAAGAGCACAATTAAGGATGATTTAGTGTAAGGTACATCTAACAAAAAATTGAAATAAATTAATGAGAGAAGTTGAAGATACAACAAAAGTGATAAGTAGAACTCAAAAAGTTAGTTCTATCAGCTCAGCTAGTCAAAAATATGACATAAAACAAAAAATATATAACATAAAACAATATTTTAACAGACACAAGACCCATTTACTATAATAGCTTGAGATTGTCATTTTGAGAGAGAGAGAGAGCCGCTGTGGGGTAAAACAATCTGTCTCACAGAGATTGTCATTTTTTAAAACTAATATCTTGTTAATACTAGTAACCCTAATCTCTCATGTAGCAACACACCAAAATACTTTCTCTATCTCTGTGGAAAATATATAGGCTATTTGGTATTTTCTTTTAAATAATAATTTTCAATGTTTAAATAATAATAACACTTTTGATACAAATTTTTATAACATTTAAGCATGTATTATCACAACATTAAAAACTAAACAACAATACTCAATCACTTCTACTAAATGGCCCTTCAAATTAAATTGGGTTGCAACTGCAATGATTATAACTGACAACCCTCTTTTTAAATAATATTTTTTTTTTAAATCAGTTTAAATAATATATTTATAGTTACCATTTATAGCAACTTACTATTTTCTTGGTAAATGTGAGCCCAATGAACAGGACAGGTAAAATTAAGTATTTTCATCCATAAAAAAAATAAAAAAATAAAAAAAAAATTAAGTATTTTCACCTACCAACAGAGCGAGTAACTAGCCCAATAATGCAAACGAATATTTTATTTACTTAATAAATTATTTTTAAAAAGTTTTTATGAAAAAATAATTAATTATTTTAACAACTTTTTCAATTTTTCATAAATGTTTTTTAAAATAGATAATTAATATATATTCTAACCGGACCCTTATTTTATACATAGAAAACTTACAAGTTATAGGCTCTGTGGCAATTGAAGAATGGTGATGGGAATGGTAGCGAGAGTAAAGATAATGGTGGTGCAGTGCTCTATGGAGCCAATAATAGAGAAACTCTACAGGACCAGAATGTAGAAGAAACGTCATAATTACTCCATCTGTCCTCCACAATGGTAGGTTCTCTGCCTGAGTCAATGTCTTACTTGCTAGGTAGAACAAGGCTCCATTGAACAATATTTGGTCTTCCCTGCCCAAATATATTTGTAAGGAAAAAAAAATAAAACACACCAAATTTATAATTAAGATTATTATAATTTCCATGTATATGTGTGTATGTATGTATCCGTATTAATTTATAATTACTGACCAATTGCTTTCTCTGTCAACTTGGTCAAACTCGATACTCTTGTCAACGATCGAGTTCTTGCCTTTGGCTGTCCAGTAACGAGAGAGACTAATCCATATTTGGTTGTGAAGCATCCTCCATAGTAGAAATGGAAATATGAGGAAGAGTGAAAGGGACCTTTCACTCTTATCCTTAACTATGAATGAGTAGGTGCTATGAATGGCCCAAGGAGCCAGGATCACGTACTAAAAAAAAAAAAAAGGAAGCACATTAAACAACAAAGATTTGGTTAAAGCAGAACCCAAAAGTTTGGATTAACAACAACAACAACAACAACAATAATAATAATAATAATAATACAAGGCAAAAATGTTTATATGCCCTACTTTCTTTTTTTAATAAACTTATATGCCCACTTAGAAAGAATATTTGAAAAGACCTATTCTTATCATATCAATATATAATGTAATTCATGAGGCTGTCCTAATCAATTAAATACATATAGTTTAATGTTATACCTATTGAACACAACCCCCCAACACACACATAAAATGTAAGACAAACATTTCTAAACTAAAAAGCTTTAGTACACTAGACAATTGAGATTGCATTGAATCCGTCTTGTCTAGTGTCATCACTTTTAACGGGTGTCATTGAATCCTCTGGTACACTATTTACTTTTGTGTCACTATTTTAATGGGCCGAGTTCATTAGAGCACCATACTTAAGTCAAACTCAAGCCAAGTCCAACAAACACCACCAAAAGGTATGGGAAGGCGATTGCAGAAAATTATTAGAAGT
Source organism: Quercus lobata (assembly GCF_001633185.2). Lineage (NCBI taxonomy): Eukaryota > Viridiplantae > Streptophyta > Magnoliopsida > Fagales > Fagaceae > Quercus > Quercus lobata. The sequence goes on along the minus strand of NC_044907.1, from coordinate 25,511,007 downwards.
AAAATTCTATAATTGCACAAAATACCACAATTTTTGTTATAACTGTCCACGTTACAAATTATGAGTGGTAAAAAGAATTGAGTTTATATAAAAGTGATTATATGCAGCTAATTACAGTATGTTTGTGTAAAATAATTATGACAAAAATTGTGAAATTTGCAAAAGTTTGAAAGATTGAACTTGCATTGATCCACCACTTGTATGTTTACAACCATCCTTAAGAAACCATTTTCTAACTTTTGCTCTTAAGAAGCTGTGTTGAGAAACTGCCTAGATTATCATAAAAAAGAGAAAATTTAACCCAAATTAAAAATAGGGAAGAGTGTGGGTGTGTGTGTGTATATATATATATATATATATATATATTGTCTTCCTAGTTTTCATATGTTGGTAGCAGATAGTTCTAAACCAGAGAATATTTGTTCATCCACCGTGCATGGATGAAATAGTAAGGTGTTTAACCCTGCAGCAAAGTTATTTCAAACACTTACCAACCTCACCATTATACGGCCCATTGTTCATATGCCACATTTTAGTGCACGTTTTCAAACTACCCCATATCCAAAAACTTAAAAAATAAACTGTACAAACAAGCATTTACAACCTAAACTCAAGTCACAGATTGTGTATGTATGTGTGTGTGTGTGTGTGTGTGTGTGTGTGTGAGAGAGAGAGAGAGAGAGAGAGAGAGAGCACTGGCTTATAAGGACACCACCTTAAATCTTCCAAGAGGCGTCCATGGCCAGTCTGTGAGAATTCCTGGTTTAGTAGCCATGGAAAACTATCAAATACAAATACAAATACAAATAAAGAACTTTCTGTTGCTGACGCATATATGTGCAAATCAACCTTATGGTAGGTCTGTTATACTTAGTCTCACAGTTACTTGTCCAAGTCAGTACGGATATGATGCATGCCACATAGCCAACTGGACCTCTATAGAAATTAAAGTATGTGGTCACCTTACTTTTTCATGTTTCAATAATACCAACTCATAATCTATTTTAATATTTTCTATCCAATAAACGACATCTGTTTCAAAAGATAATATCAGACTATTCCAATAAATAATTAATTTATCTTCCCGATAATATAGAAGATTATAATTAATTTATTGGAGTAGTCTAATGTGATTTTCTGAAAGAAATGTCACTTATTTATCGAGTAGAAAATACCAAAACAGATACTAAGTTAAGATTACCGAAATATGGTATACTTTCTCGACGTGGATAGTTATTATTCAACTGTGGAGTTTGGACTCTCCAATCCCAACACAGAAGAACCGTCCTTTCACAGCAGCCTCCATTTACACAGCTCCCACTTCTCACCGCCCTTACTGAACCACATTTATTCCTTACCTAAACGTGGCATAAATGTCCTCCTATCACTTTCAAAATTTATATCTATTTAATATAGTTAATTTCACAACTTTTATCACAATTCACCCATATTATGTACGTATTATTAATAATAAGTTCACGTAAGTCCACAATTTTACCATTCATAATTTATCACATAAAAAATTGTCATTTATTCTTTACTTAAGCGCGTGACATTGTAAAGTGTCCTCTAGTGAGATTATTATTTTCAAAATGCATGTCTATTTACTATAATAATTTTCACAATTTTTATTGCAATCTGTTCACGTGAGTAGTTGTCAATAGTTGGTCTATGCGGATTGACATAATTTTACTGCTTACAACTCATCACTTGATAGTTATGACAGTTGTGACACCGACTTATTGACTTATTGTACCATTTTTATTGATTGAAAGATCAGTTTTCAAGTATTAGAAACATAATTACTTAACCCAGTGGGATTGGCCGAGTGGTTGGGCACTCGATTTTAAAGTGGCTGTCTTGGATTTGACTAGGAGCTCCCTAGTTCAAGTTCAGACACCAACACCTTAAAAAAACTCCATGGACCAGCGGTTTCCCCCAGTATGGACCCATCCATCGCGAACAACGATTTGTCTCTGATTGAAAGCATTGAAGAAACAATATGGGCAACAACAAAAAAAAGAAACATAATTACTTCAAGCAAATTCGTTGGAGGTTTTGTGCCTTCAGCGTTGAGATAAATAGCACCATTTCAAATTGGAAGCTCGTGGAACTTTTCTTTGTTAAACGATATCATAACTTTTTATAAAATTAATTTTTTGAGAATTTTGTCATTGAGTTATATATTGTCTTTATTCTAAATATATGCACACTAAATATTAAGTTAATCAAATTTTATTTACTATTTGATCTATACATTTATATTCTACCTATAATTTTAAAATTAGAAAATGGTTGAAATTTTAACAAAAATTAGGTTGAGATGGTTATTAATCTCTTATCATTTTGATATTTTGTAAGTAATGGAGAGTATAAAATTAATATGTAATCCAATGGTTGATTTTTCAAAATACTCATTTGATAAAAAAAAACTATGAAGTTCTATAATAACACAAATAGGTACTTCATTTTTCCACCAAAAAAAAAAAAAAAAAGTGTAACTTAAACGTAACTCGTATATATGTATTTATTTGTGTTTATTTTAATAATTTCACTGTTAAATTAAATTTTAACCTTTTTCTTGTGTACCCCAAATTTGTTATAAAACAAATTAAAGACTAAAATTATTCGAATTAGAAAAGAATTTAATTACAATTCTTTATGTGTTGTTCTAATTATATTTAACCATTAGATTAAAGAATTGAGTTCCTTATTTGTAAACGAATTTGGGGTTACACAAGAAAAGGGGAAGTGGGGAACAGCAGAGTAGGGAAATGGGTAACTAGTCAGGCGGGTGGGTGTGGGTTTTGTTGATTGTGAGTATGCAGATCTGTTAGTTGTGTTGTGGGGTATATCAGTGTGGGGTTTGGAATTGGAAGTGTTTCTTCTTCTACTCGATGTGCATAATAACGAAATTTAGGTAGGAGCTATTAAGAATGTAACATGGGTTGTTGTTGTTGAATAGTTGTGGAAGGTGTTGTGCTTCTACCATGGCGTATTCATTATTCATCAATTTGAGGTGATATTACATGTATCGGATACATGCATGTATCCACCCTTTTCATGTGAAGGTGGACTCCACACTTGTAGAATCCACTCCATGTGAAAGGGTGAGTACATGATAAATTTTCTCAATTTGGTAGGTTAAGGAGGCTATGTGTTAAGTTAATGGGTACGAGGTTTTTGTGGAGTTTGGTTGTGTACTTGAGTTGTGGAAGGTGCTTTAATGAGTGTTTTGAGGCATCTATTGTTTTATGTAACAATTGCAGCATCCCCTTATATACTCACTCAATCTTATGTTTGTTGGAGAGGAAAAAAATTGTATAGGCAAGCATGTACATATTTGTACAAACAGATTAATCTCAAGAGTCACAATCTTACTCAAATACCAGTTTACTGTTTATTCTTTATAAAAACAATCCTACCTATGCGAGGCAAAATCATCCACCAAGCAGGTTTATTGTGTGCATGAAGCACCATGTTATGCTATTAATTATCAATCACAACTACACACTAACAATTAATATATATATATATATATATATATACACATACATACATTAGATGCGCATAGCGTCACTCTCACAATGTGTGAATCTCACATATCTCACATATAGATAAATATTACATGCAACGATAAACAAAGTAAGTAAGGGGTTATGGAAGCTCCGGTTTTGAGGAGAAAATGGCATCATTGTGCCTTGCAACTAATTTGCAAGTGCACGTGAGTACCAACTAAGAAAAAATGGTTCCTACTCAAGAATTCTACAGTACAAATTTTTGTACGTAACATATTTATCTAACCGTTACCAGTAATATAAGATATTATTTTATTTATATATTTTTTAATAATAAATAAATTATTAAAATTACTTAAGGATGATTAAAAATATATATAGTAAAATATATAACCCAATTTTATTTATAATTTTTAATAATAAGAATGATTTAAAAAAATTTATATTGTAAAATATGTAATCTGAATCTTAAAACATCAATTAGATTAAAATTCCATTCCAAAACAGTATTTTTTTTCATACTTAACCACAAAAGTGCAACGAAAATTAATAGGACTAAATTGCCTACATTTATATATTTTTAAAGAGAGAGAGAGAGAGAGAGAGAGAGAGAGAGAGAGAGATATCAAATTGACCAAATTAAAAACTAAAGGATCAAATTGATAAATTTTTTATACTTTGAGGACCAAACGGTATTTTAGTTACAGCAGTTTTATCCATTGAATCAAATTGAAAAATCATGAAATCATTCAAACTTTAACTGGCAAAACAATAAAAGAGCAAAATTTTTTATAATATATTTCCTTAAATTCAACTACATGATTGTATTAACCAATGTAACAAAAAATATATATTATCTTTTTTCAAAAAAATTAAGTTCAACTGTAATTAGTGGAGAATCGTAAAATACAACACTTAAAAAACTATATCTACATTTTATTGATAGTAGTTTATTTTTTGAATAAATGGTAAATTATGCTGTATGATATAAAATCGATTTAATTGCGGTTAAATTATGACTCAATACATAGTTTGTAATACATAGTTTGTGGGCACTGAAGCTAATAAAAAAAATGGTATTGTAACAAATTATTGGGTCAAAGAGTTAAAGAATTGTACATTTTTTCACAGTTGTACCCAAAAAAAAAAAAAAAAAAATTTGGGGAGCCAGTTTTAAATATTTGTACGTAGGTTAATAAAGGACACTACCATTGTAGAATTTAGGGACCATGGCTTCTTCCCATCAAAAAAAAAGGGACCATGGCTTCCCATTGTCTCTATATATGTGCTCTGTAGCTACACATCCCCAAATTACCTTTAACTAAAGGAAGCTTTACAAGGTAAAGAAGAAAAGGAACTTTAAGAGTGTTTGGTTGGAGTGGAAATTGGGAGGATGGAAAAAGGGGAAAAAAAGGTTGAGAGAAAATGACAAATGGTATGGGAGGTGTTTAGTAGAGGGAGGAAATTATAAGAGATTTTGATAGGTCATAAGATTTTTCCCTTATACTTATCAAAAAATAATCTCCTTTTTTTCTCTCAGTTAAGGATGGCAATGGGGCAGGGCGGATCCAAAGAATGGGGTCTTTGCCCCCCCCCCCCCCCCCCCAAGCATGGTTTTGTCTTACCCCATCCCTGCCCCGCCCCACATGACGGGGAAAATTTTCTTGCCCCATCCTCGCCCTTTGGGGTCTCACGAAGCCCCGCCCAACCCCATAAAACTCTACTTCTTGTTAATTTGTCAACAACTATTACAAATTTACAATTTTTTTTAATAAAACCTGTTTCATTAATAAAAATATACTTAAAATTACAAATAAATTTATCCCATAAAATCAAACTAATTTTTAGCAAAAATTGTATAATATTATTAAAGTGTTTAACAAGACAATATCACAACAAAAACAAAAATCTCAAAATACAAAATCAATGATTCAATAGTATATAAATTTGTTTATAATAAATAAAAAAGAAAATGTTAAAATTGGTACCTTATTAGAGAAAAAAAATAGGCAAAAAGCCTTGTTGAGTAGAATAAAATAAGTTGATATGTTTTTAAAATAGCAGGGTTTTAGGATATGAAAAATGTTTGTTCATTTAGACCCCTTAAACCAGATAGTTTAACCTAATATATTAACCAAGTGATTACTTAGATTAATTATTCAGATATAAGTTAAACAAGCATATATCATATCATGCAAAGCAGCGGAAAATAAATAACACCACAATATGATGACCCAAAAAAACCAATGAAACGAACCGTTTTAAGGTAAAAACCTTGGGAGGATTTGACCTATCTATCCTCAAGGTAAAACAAATCCACTATAAGAGAATTGAAGTTTTTACAATCAGATTTAACCCTAAATCTATTACTACCTCTAGTAGTAACTTACTGACATGACCACGTGCAAGTTTCAAATCCACGGAGTCCTTCTCTCCTTGGATTTACGCCAACACAAGTTGCCTTGCTTGTGACTTTGAGATTTTACTCAAAGGTTTTAGATCACCATTAGTAAGGGACATATTTTTATGTGATTGGCATATCCTTTGACAAAATGCACTTTACTTGTATTTGGGTAAATCTAAGTAGGTTCAAGATGATCATTACAAATGGTTACATTGAAGACATGAAGATTACTCAAGAACTGCTCAAGAAAAGTGCAATCTGCAAGTCTCGATACCTCTTTGACAAAAGCTCGATCTGTCAAGATTCATTAAGCTCGACACATATCTTGATTTATCGAACTTACGAGATTCAGACTATTACTGGTAACCTTTTTATTCTAAAAGACTATTTGTTTATGAGTTTGTATAATCCTTATTGGATTGGGAAAACCCAAGGTTTGTTTATACCTATTTGGAATAGGAGAGCCCATTGAACTCCTATTTAAACAAGGAGGTGGAAAAAGAAAAACCTAATCCTAGAGAGTTTCATAAGATTTTCTTTTTGAAACCTTAGCCTCCTCCTATAGAAGAAAGAGTTTTTACTGCGTTTCTTTTACGTCTTTGAGTTCTGTAAACAAGCAAAGTCTCTCACACCATCATTGAAGATCTTATTAGTATTTCTATGTGTCACACCCAAAACCCAACTATAAAGACAGGCACGTGACAACCGCCGCACGCTTATAAAGTAAACATCCTACAAGTGTGCAAGGCCTTCTTAGTAACTAATATTTATCCTCAAAAATTAAATCAAATAAATCCAAAATACCTCAACAATTTATTTATGAATAGATCTCCAATAATTTAAAAGGAAAAAAATCCAAACCTCATGTACATAATGCCAATTGGCCAATAAATATAAAACTATTAGAAGACCATCCAATCCCAAAATCACTAAGCTTCTTTCCTGCTAACAACACAATATCAAAACTCCCAAAACTTGCTATTCTTCACAATCTGAAACTTGAGGGGAAAAAGGGAGTGAGTTGACAACTCAATAAGTAACCAAAGTCCTAATAAATTCTATCAAACAATAGATCTATAAAGTAATAAGATGTAATATGAGTCTTCAAAAGTTATAATATACTATGGGTTTTCAAAAATAACTAAAGAAGTTTCATAGTCTTAAAATAATAAGTTGCAAATAGATCACATACTTTAATCTGACAAATATATCATAGATGGTTTAGAAAGTAATCAGTTTTCCATATATCAAAGCTATAACTTACAATATGTTCCAAAAAAATACATAAGCAATTTTAATGACTCAAAATAGTTCAAATACTCAAACATTTCTAAAATCACATATGTAGTTTTAAGGAGTAAAAATAGTTCAAATATTCAAACATAATTCATATTCTTAACAATCTTATGACTATGGTCACACTATATCCCCATGACCAGGTATCAGAGTACCAATGAATAACCTCTATTAGCTGGGTATCAAAATAAATTCATAGTCAGATTGTTCATAATCATATATATGAAATCATAGTTTCTAACAAAAATATATCTTATTCAAATACATACATATATATATATATATATGTATGTATAAATCATATACTCAGTATTAAAATATATTTTTAATAATCCTTTACTCGAAATCAGTAATACAATAGAAATAAAAATTCTAACAATTATAAACAATTTTGAGTAGTTAAAAAATACATTAATATAAACAAAATAAAACCCAATTAGGATAAGGTTACTTATTTCAGCTAGCTCACCACAAAAAACTTCTCCCTAACACTTTCTCTTAAATCCTTAGATCTCACATAACAAATTTACAAGCACCACTTACTTAATAATCAAATAATTCAAGAGAGACTTATTACGGTACCCGACCAAAAGAAAGACTATTAAAAATATCTCATATTTGTCTGCTTATCTTAACCAAATTCTACCTATCATTATATTTTTCTATCTATATATATATATATATATATATATATATATATATTCCACCACCATTAATGCCTTAAAAGGTAAGGCTATAGCTCCTAGTGCTATATCACACTAGGAAAGACAAGGACGTGGGCCATCCTTCAAGTACAACACTTACATTACTGCCCTCTCTTCTTCTTTTTTCTTTTTTTCTTTTTTTTTTTCAACAAAATTCACTGTTACGTATACCTAAACCTATACTCACTAGACCTTTGTTTTTCTCCAAATCCATCAATTCGTTACAGTTTCCTAGCACAAACACTGTGTAGAAACTTGACCCCTCACCCGCTTAAATCTGTAGCTTTAATATGCGCTTATCACTAAACCTAAAAAAATCTGCAAGTACGCTGTCCAATTTATAAAAAAAATAAATCTAAGCTTTTCTTCTTTTACATTCTTAAAACTTTTGTATATTTAAATAGTTTCACTACTTGTCAAAATACCCACATAAGAAAATATTCTAATACCACATAAAGTCTAAATTTGACAAAAGAACAAGATTTCTTAAGCTCTTAGCTCAAGGATGTAGTCAATCCTTATCTACTTCAGTCCTTTGGATAATCTCTTCTCTCAAAATATCCCTCTGTATACGTTGATTTAATAAGCTTATATATAGTTAGGGTTTCAACCTTATTTTCTAAAAACTCCCTTATAATTAGAAATTATAAAATTGACCCCACAAAAAATTTACTTAAATATCCCTCCTTTTAATTTTTTTTTTTTTTTTTGGTATTACACTATGTGAAGTTGTTGCAAATCAACTACATCAATCAAAGAGTTGTTGTGGAGTTAGTCACGTACTAGGATTCATGTAAAGGAGTTAGTCACGTACTAGGATACATGTATCATTGGTTAGACACATACTGGGATTCGTGCATTGAATGGAAAGATTGCTGCAACAATACAAGTCCAATTGGGTATTGGAGTAAGGGTTCAACTGTAGGTTAGTATTTCGAAATAGGCCAAAGTATTTGGTAAGATTCCTTATACTTGTAAACACTTGTGATTGATAATAGTAGATTCTTGAAAGTGGTGACCTTAAAATCACCTAGTGGGGTTTTGCCTCAGTGGTTTTCCTCATTCGTAAACAAATCACCTGTATCAAATTTATTTTCCGCTGCATTTAGATATTTTGGTGATTTGTTTGTGCTGCCATGTTATTGCATGTAATTTGATCTAATTAATTAACTTGGATAATTAATTAATTAATTAATTGTAAGGGGTCAATTCATTTTAACCCAACAATCTTGATACAGCAACTATGTTCTACCAACACTTGATTGTAGTTCTTGCTCCAGTAGATTCTTGTGTAGTTAGAAGGTATAAAACCTCTCAAATCTCATAAAGAGTAACCACACAAATCTTTTCAGCAGCTTCAAAACGTGGCTAGGATTTCCCTTTTATATGTGGAGAAGTTTAGATGAAACCCTAAATGTTTTCGCGAGCTTAAGCCTGTTCAAAATTCTACAAAAAGCTAGACCTGCAATTTTCGATTAGTTAAGCCTAATTCTCGATTGATCGAGCAAGGCAGAACCACACTCCCTTTTTCTATAATCAGCTGGACTTGAATCTTGAAACATCCACTTTTAAGCATTGCCTAAAAACCTAAACTAGACATGTTTTGTTCTCGGTTTGCCAACACAATACAAATATGATTCTAAATATTTAAATCTAAATCTTTAGAACCTAACAAAAAATTTACAATTCAACCCTTATTAATGTGGGGCGGGTTAGGTCTAAAAAATCTAAACCCAACCCATCCTTGCCCCGCCTCATGGTGCGGGGTTGAAATCTCGCCCCATCACCTTTGTGGGGCGGGGAAAACCCGCGTGGGGCAAAACAGGGAGGGGCGGATCAAACTGGGCGGGTCAAACTGAGCGGAGCGAAATTGTCATCCCTACTCTCAGTTACTTCTTGTTGGTTTATTTCTACATTCATCTTTTTTTCCCCTTCTTATTTGGATTTTTTTTTTTTGTTCATCTATTTTGGATTTTTATGCTCATTTACATATATATTTTAATGAAGTGTTCATTCACATACAAATTTTTAATAAAAAAATAATGTGAAATTATTTATATATATATATATATATATATATTAGGGGCATGAGAGTAAATTTATACAAATTTTATTATTTATCCTCTCATTTTTCTTCTTAAATAAATAAAAGAGTTTTCTATCTCTCTACTTTTCCTCTCCCCCAATCAAACACCATGAGGAAAAACTAAAATCATTTCTATTCTCCCAATTTTTCATCTACTCTCCATTTTCTATCCTCCCACTTTTCTATCTCCCTAATCCAACAGGCCCTAAGGCTCTCTAATAATAACATTACCCTTTTAATAAAAATGGAAATAAGAAGAAAATGAATTTACACAAGAATTGTCCATATGAAGGAAAGTGTGGTGTTAAATCTAGTCCTTGTGGAAGCAGTGGCGGTGCCACGTACAAGTCAAGGTGTTCCCAGGAACACCCTGACCTGAAAAAATTTTAAAAAAGCTAAATTGGGAACACCCTCAACACAAAATTAGGAACATCCTTAGATTAAAAATATATATATATATATATATATATATATATATATCTGTTCAACTTTCAAGCAAAAAAAACAAAGCCCAAAAAAAATTGAACTAAAATCTGGAAAGAAAAAATTGTAATAGAGCCAAGCCAAAATTTATCTGTTCAACCTTCAAGCAAAAAAAAATCCCAAAAAAAAATTGAACTAAAATCGAAAAAAAAAAAAAAAAAAAAAAAAAAAAAAGCCAAGCCCACGGTGAGCCCAACAGAGCAAACCCACCCACGGATTCTCAAAAAAAAAAAAACCAACACAGAATCAGAAATCAAACTTACCCACCATACCCACGGTCACGTCGTTGGCAGAGAAATCAGAGAAAACCAATCTCCAATACACTGATACAATCTATACAAAGCAAAATTAAAACAAACCAAAACCAATACTGTGTTTATCAAAAAAAAAAAAAAAAAAAAAAAAAAACCCCAATACTCTCTCCTCCTCCTTGTCGCTATAGCTCACTCCTCGTCGCCATCATCGTAGCTCGCTCACCCCTCGTCGTCGTCGCCCCTCATCGCAGACAGCAAATCGTAGACGGTAGATCGCAAATCGCTCTGCTCAGCTCCGGTGCTCGGTGCTCAGTGCTCACATATCGCAATCCCTCCGGACCCTCCCTGAGCTTCAGCTCCCTCAAGGTATTTCTAATTTCTCTCTCTTTTTCTCTTTCAGTCTCTCAGTCTCTCTCTCTTTATCTCACTAAAAGTCTAATTTTCTAAAATAATGAATGTCTCTCTCTCTCTCTCTTTAGCCTTTATTCTTTAAGACTAAATTAACTCAGTAACTCTCTCTCTCTCTCTCTGATTGGCTGGCTGAATGAATCACTCAGTAACTCTCTCTCTCTGATTGGCTGGTTGAATGAATCATTGATTGGCTTTATTTATATTTTGCTTTTTCCTGTTTTTTGTCTTTTTGAATTTGGCTTTAGTGTTTATCTTATCCGTTGGTGTTGGTCGGTGTGTGTTCACTGTGTTGGTGTGATATTAATTGTCTTTTAGTTGTATTGTGATTTGTGAATCTGTGATTGTGAAATTTTCTGATTGGCATGCTATTGTGATTAGGCTTCAGGCATGAGGCTTGTGCTTGTCCATTGAGTGGGGTAGGGGTAGATGGGATGATGGGCACATCACACATGGATTCGGAAGCACAATAATTAAAGCAATGTAATGTGCTGCACATTACACTGCTTTAATTATTGTGCTGCACATGAGATGTGTAATGTTAGGCTCTTTTAGTGTAATGTGTACAAGGGGCTAAACAATATAACAAATTAAAGCAGTATAATTAATGACAAACAAATTAAAGTAATATAATTTATTGTTACACTAAACAACAATAATTAAAGTTGTATAATTAACCAATACATTATAAAATACAATAAATTAAATTATGTTAGGCTAAATAATAATTAATATTTTTATAATTAATGAAATAACAATATAACAAATTATAGTTTATAAAAGACAAGCAAATTAATGAAACAACTAAACAATAATAATTAATAATTTTATTAATAATAATTTTATTAATATTTCAAATGAACTTATAGTTTATTATTTATTCTTTTGCTAGAATTATGGACAAATATTTGATAAAAAAACCACGTACCCAAGATTCATCTCCTATGCAAGATTCATCTCCTGTGCAAGATTCATCTTCATCTTCTAAGTGAATTTGTGTCGACTTTAACTTAGAAAATCTTCCTTCAGATCCTGGGCTACGACAAAAGATATCATCTTATCATCCTAATAATCATGATGAAATCAAAAGACATTATTTAACAAAAGGCCCTTGTCAACCTGTTCTTCATGATTTCCCTGTATCATATTTTTCTGAAAAGCCCCGTCGATTTAGATCCGAATGGTATGTGGGTAGAAAGTGGTTGGAATATAGTATAGACAAGGATGCGGCATTTTGTTTTTATTGTTAGGCGGCAAGATGTTGGTAAGCAAGGAGGAGATGAGACTTTTGTAACGAAGGGATTCAAACTTTGGAATCAGGTTGCGAAGTTAGATTCCCATGTTGGAGGAGTTAATAGTGCTCATAGCCAAGCTATCAAGAAGGGTGATGATCTACTGAAGGAAAAGCAACACATTCAAAGTGTTTTGGTTAAGCAATCAAATAAAGATAAACATGATTATCGGGTTCAATTAAATGCAATAGTTGATTGCATAAGATTTCTTTTATGCCGGGGATTAGCTTTTCGTGGTCACGATAAATCTCAAGGTTCAAGTGATAAAGGAAATTTTCTTGAGCTTGTACAATTTTTGGGGGATCACAATGAATCTATCAATAAAGTGTTGCAAACAACTCCAAAAAATTGCAAGCTTACCCACTCGAATATTCAAAAAGACATTGTGAATGCAATTGCACATGAAACATCCAAAGCCATCATCAAGGATCTTGACAATGGGTTCTTTTCAATATTAGTTGATGAGTCACGTGATATCTCAGTGAAAAAACAAATGTTCCTTGTTCTTCGTTATATGAACAAAAAAGGAATTATTATAGAGCGGTTCCTTGGTATTGTATATATTGCAAGTACCACCGCTTTGTTACTCAAATGTGCTATTGAATGTTTACTTTGTGAACATAATTTGAGTTTGTCGAACCAACATGGGCAAGGTTATGATGGGACTAGTAATATGCAAAGTGATATCAATGGCCTCAAAACTTTAATTTTGAAAGAGAATAAGTCAGTATTTTATGTCCATTGTTTTGCTCATCAACTTCAATTGACACTTGTTGTTGTTACTAAAAATCACATTAACATTGCTGAATTTTTTTATGTGGTTAGTAATTTAGTAACTGTTGTTGGAGGCTCTTGTAAGAGACGAGATGCTCTTCGAGATGCACAATTTGCCAAAATTAAAGAAGATTTAGAGAATGGTGTATGTAGAAGTGGGCAAGGTTTAAATCAAGAGACAAATCTTAAACGTCCTGGTGATACATGTTGGGGATCATATTATGGGACTATTCTAAACTTGATTTTGATGTTTTCTGTTGTTGTTGATGTACTTGAAATTATTGAAGAAGATAGTCTGTCCGACCAAAAAGTTGAAGCTCGATTTATTATGAGGTCAATTCTATCTTTTGAATTTGTCTTTGCCTTACACTTGATGAAAAATATTTTAGGGATCACAAATGAGTTGTCAATAGCATTGCCAAAAAAAAAAAAAATCAGGATATAGTAAATGCTATGGATCTTGTTAAAGTGTCTAAGCAACGATTGCAAGTAATGAAAGAAGATGAATGGAAATCTTTATTGACTGAAGTATCTTCTTTTTGTACCACGCATGATATTTCTATCTTGAACATGGATGAAACATTTGTAGTTAGTGGGAGGTCGCGACGCAACACTCAACAAAAGACAAATTTACATCATTATCGTGTTGAGCTATTCTATACAGTCATAAATATGTAACTTCAAGAACTTAACAACCGTTTTTCTGAGGAGAATACCGATTTGCTATTTTGTATGGCTTGCTTGAATCCAAGTAATTCATTTGTGGCTTTCAATAAGGAAAAGTTGATACGTCTAGCTAAGTTCTATCCCTCTAATTTTCTTGGGACAGATATTTTGGCACTTGACTCTCAATTGCAGAATTACATTTTTGATATGCCCAGCAACGACTTCTTTTTAGAGCTTTAAGGAGTTAGTGAACTTGCTGAAAAGTTAGTCAACACAAGGAAGCATGAGACTTATCCCTTAGTCTATTTGCTTGTGAAGTTAGCTTTGACCCTTCTAGTTGCTACTGCAATAGTAGAAAGAAGTTTTTTAACAATGAAATATATAAAGAATGAACTGCGCAATCGAATGGGAGATCAATGGATGAATGATTGCTTGATTGTGTATATTGAAAAAGATTTAGCTTGTAGCATTGATAATGAGACTATCATACAACGATTTCAAAATATGAAAACTCGTAGAAAACAATTATAAATTTTATGTATTTGCGTGTTTTTTGATTGTTGTTGTTATCAATATATAAAATTTCCTTTTTATTAAATTGTGTAATTTATACTTGTTGAGAAATACCCTGATAAAATTTCCTGGAGTCGCCACTGTGTGGAAGTAGTTTTAAAGGTTTTCTAGTTTGATTTTGGAATTCCACGTTTGTTGGAAAATATAAGAGAGTATTATTGATTTCTAAATATGTACATAGTATCATATCATTTATAATATTTAACTAACATGACACAATATATATTATAATTAGATTAAAAAAATACAAAAAAAAAAAATACAAAACAAAGTCTTCACCAAGACATGGATACTCTTCATTTCATTTGAAATGTAGAGCATTCTAATTTAACATTGGCCCCTTAATTTTACTCCCTCATCTTAAATTGTTTATTTAGCTTAGAAAATCTTTTTTTTTCTTTTTTTTTAAGGAATATCCTTTAAGGAAAAGGTTTCTCTCCATCTTAGAAAACTGTTTATCCATCTTAGAAAATCTTTTTTTTTTTTTTTTAAGGAATTTCCTTTAAGAAAAAGGTTTCTCTCCAAACTAGTTTGGAAAAAAATCATTCAAACTCTGTCGATATCTTTTTATTAGATATGAATTTTGAAAATCTAACCGTTAGATATCATGGTCTTTATGTTCTTAACATACATGTCAAATTTTATTCAAATCGGATATTACTTACTATTCGATCAATAAACTTATTTTTTATTCATAATTTTAGGTCACAAAGACTTGAAATTTAAATATTTGATTAATGACATAATTATTGATGTTTAATCTTCTTGAAATTTCGCAAGCATAGAGAATATAATAAGAACATGCAATCAAATAGTTCGATTTTCAAAACTCGCATCAAATAAAAAGATATTAATTGAGTTTGAAACATATATGTTTCCATAATTATGTTCCTAATTTAAACTCAAATAAAATAATAGAGAAAATGAATAATAATTTTTAAACTAAAATTGAAAAAATTATACCTATTAAACTTTTAAAATATAACCAATATTTTAAGACATTTTAAATGGGATAGTTGACAAATACCAAACAATCCACCATTGAAAGGGTGATTACAAAAACCCCCCAACCACCAAGGCCGAACAGGTAGACAAATAAAAGTGGACAGAAGGGCTAACAATATCAGTCACAATCTTTAAATTCTGCTTATATTTACGTGTGATGTTTTTCAAGGTTACGTAAAGAGGTTTCTTTCGTACTGACTTACCTAAAAGTCCTATAATTAAGGTACTTAACTAAAAACTAGAAAGGTCCTAAAATGATAATAATTGTGAAATGATAATGCCGGTACAGTTCACTTTCGATTAAAGTTGTTTTTCTTAGTTTGGCACGTAAGTCCACATGCATGCCAATAAATAAGCACGTGAACCTTTTTCAACCACATTCTGTAGTGTGTCTGGTTCTCTGCCCCTGAGGGTTTTGCAGATGCTGGCAAAACAATATATTTTGTGTGGAGGAAATTTGAACAAGATGTGATACAATAGAATTCCCTTACAATGTAAAAATTAGAACACCGTAAAAAATTGATTTGTGGGAAAGGAGGATTAAAACATGTACGTCGAAGTGGACAAAAATCTCAAAATGGGATGACACTTGTCCTAATGGAAAATGTTATATTTGCTACGCATTCTACTATATAAAGTTTACAAATTAATGTAACTAGAATATAATTGGTCTCACTTAAACACCATAATAAAATTAATGTTTGAATTATTATTTTTATTTTTAATCAATGACATCTCCATGTGTAAGACTTATGTTGTAAAATTTGTAATATCCTTAATATTACTCAATTTTAAGTTGAATTAATACGTCTAGGTGGAAAAATCTTAAGACATTAACACAAATCCCAAGGTGAATTAATGTGAATCCCTAGGTGGATTAGAATAGATATCAAGGTAGCTCTTAGGCTAGTAAATGATTTACAAATCATCTACCAAAAACCTATGAATAAGTCTTGTACCACATAAAGTGACACAACAAATGTCACGCTCCTCCACCAACCACAATTCGCCCATGACACAACAAATGTCACACTCCTCCATCAACCACAACTCGCCACATGGGCGAGTTGTGGTATGAATTGTGCCACTTTATGTGGCACAAGACTTACTCAAAACCTATTTGTCAACAACATTCATTGTTGAAGCATGCGTACGTACGTATATGGACTTTAACCCATTGGCTGACCAAAATGATTTGTCGCTTCAGTTTTAGTATTTGTTTGCAGGGAAACCTAACCAATATTAAGAGAGACAACGATAAATATCCCATTTTATATTGACCAATGAATAAAGTCATTGGGATCGATAAGAAATTAATATCTTATCTAAGGATGAAAATATCACTGTTGATTCGCCATGTAGGCATGAAGCACGCATGACACATACAAATACTTTGTGCATGTGTACTAGAGGTGTTTGCAGTGCAGCGCGGTGTAGTTTTAGACCATTTTTAGTAACACACTTTGTGATGCGGTTTAGTCAAATCATAACCGCACCGCATCTTATTTTTATGGTCACATGGGAAGCGTAGTATTTAAGACGTGATTTGAACGATTTAAAGCTGTTATATTTTCCAATTTTGGGCTTTTTCTTCCCAATCCAAAACTGATTCTTTTCATTTATTTTGGGTCAAGTTTTAAACTATTGAGCTATTTTTTATTTATTTTGGGCGGTCTTTCCTAATCAACACTTGCTAGGGCTATTAAACTCTATATATATATATTGAAAACTATTGGGGGCAAAAAAAAATTCTTTCCGACAAATGAGATTTATATTGGGTTGGGGGCCTAAACCGAAACTCGATGATGGGCTTGATGCATGGCCCAAAGGCTATCGGTGAAAATCCAAAGAATTCACTGTATTTTATGCCTTGGGCCTAGATTGAGGCTGACAAGAATGGCCCATAAAAAATCCCTACAGCAAACACGTCAACATGGTTAAAAAAAAAATAAAAATAAAAACACATACTGTAAGAAATAGCCCAGCAGTAAAATGTTTCTGCAGAAAATAGTCCAGCGGTAAAATGTTTCTGCAGAAGATAGCCCAACGGTAAAGTAAGACCAAACAGAATAAACTTCCAGCTGTTAGCTATTTCACAAATTAAGGTAAGTATCCACATTTTCAAACTCATCATCTGTTGGCTCTGGAGAAGAGTCTTCTAAGACAATAATATGAGGGAAAAATTCTATAGTGATAGTTACATCATAACCTTCAATAGTAAATGAGTAAATGAATATTACGGGTTCCATTATAACAAATAATGAGAAAAACTTAGTATGAGATGAAGGGAGAGAGAGAGAGAGAGAGATTCTAGCTAGCGCAGCAAGATCATTATGGTGCCAAGGCATGCTCGTGGATATAGTATAGGTAGTGAGTAGAGAAAGTCATTTGTGAGTAGTATGAGTAATGAGTGAAAGTGTATAGTAAAGCTGTTGGGGCTTTCTGCTGGGGGTAGATGAGTATTTATGAGTAGAGTTATGAGGAGTGTTTTTGAGCTAGGAGCTAGGGAATTTAGTTTCTGTTCGGGGGCCTTTTTTGGTTGCCCAACCACGTGTGGTCTGTTGGAGGGATGACCTTACTAAGCCCGGGTTTTTTTTTGGGAGTTGCCTTCAGAACTCAACATTGGGTCACGTGATCCAATGGCTACCAGCGTATTTTTAAGCCTACAAAACTATTAAAGCCAAAATCTAAGAATCATAAGAATAGTCAAATAAATATACAATATGTGTTTGATATGATAGTTTTGATTAGTAGTTGTAATAACAGTTGAAATAAAGTAGTATTTATTTAGAGGTAAAGTAATCATGTACTCAATGATGTAAATCTAAAGATATGGAAGCAAAGTCACTTATCTTTGTATGGTTTATAGCTCCAGTTGTGTAGCATCAGTGAGCTGATAGGATTCCAGCAGAATGCCAGCGGTAGAGGCTAGTTAAGCTTGCCCCTCTTATCATGCATTTAAGTTAAGCCTTGGTTAATAGTTGTAATAATAGTTGAAAGAAAGTAATATGTATTTAAATATGAAGTAATCATATACTGAATGATGTAAATTTAAAGATAAGAAAGTAAAGTCACTTATCTTTGTATGATTTGTAGCCCCAGCTATATAGCTTTAATGAGCTGATAGGATTCCAGTAGAATGACTCCAGCGGTAGAGAGACAGTTTGCCATGATAACTTCTAAATTGAAAGGGCAAAATGGGTGCAACTGGAGGGAGAAAGAGTATGCCCAACTGTGTGTAGAGGCTGGTTAAGCTTGCTCCTTTTATTATGCACTTAAATGAGTTTCCCCTTTGACAATGCTCTTTTAATTGTTGTGAAGTTATGAATAGTGTTGTCTTCTAGGGGAAGGGCTTTTGTAAGATGTAATTTGTGCCTTCTAAGGGAAGGGCTTTTGTAAGAAGTAATTGTGCCTTCTAAGAGAAGGGCTTTGATATAAGATCTTGGTGCCTTCTAGGAGAAGGGTTTTAGTAATAGAAGTCCATGCCTTCCATGAGAAGGGCTTTTAGTATAAGTGTTTGATATCTCTTGAGAAGTGTGGAGATGGTAAAAAATATAAATGTTTTGTGGGATATAGTATTTGTGATATGTATGATATATGGAAATATGAGAGGTATGAAGGTTAAAGATAGTAGAAATATGAGATTATAATTGCTGGAGAAATTGTAGAGATTGCTTTCCAAGAGGAGAGATTTTGTAAAAGAAGAGTATGGAGATGTGTTTAGATATTTGGAGATAGGAGCAGTAAGATAGGTGTAGAAGAGTATTGAGATGTGTTTATGGGTAGCAAAATAATAGAATTTTAGAGTGAGAGAGTATAAGAGTGGAGCTTAGAAGAGTTGTGGTGTGTTATATGTAATGGTGTAGTAAGTGTGTATGATATTGTGTAAGAGAAGTGGAGAAAGAGATCTTTAGAGAGATGGGCAGCAAGATATATGTATCTTCAGAATATGGAGAGTGAGATAATGAGTATAAGAGAGTAATAGTGTTGTAGTGTGTTTAGCAAAGCTGCTGGGATTTTCTACTGGAGGATGTATGAAGGCTAATGAAGGGCATCTATGAGTTAAGGGCTGAAGAATTTGGTTCCTAATTTAGAAACTAAAAAAATCAGAAGTTCAGAACTTCATTAAGAGCTTAAGAAGATAATTAGAGGGAGAGAGAAGTTTATGAGAGAGTTGTCCTTCTCCATTGGTGTCCCCCTTGAGGTGTTGATGAGGGGTCCCCTTTAGAGCTAAGTTTAAAGGGGTATTTTAGCAAAGAATATCAGCCAAAATCTGTCCTAACTAGCAATAAATTTTCAAAAAATCAATCTTAAGATTTGGCCAAAAATGGTATGTTTAACTTTAAGGTGTTCTTGTTGTTTTGGGTAAGAGCTGCTGGGGAAAGAGTAACAGAAAATGAAGGTATTTTAGCAAGAGAAATGTAGTTTCTTTAGTTGATTTTGGTTTTACCCAAATGTGAAAAAATCAGTAATGCTCAGGCTGGGTCAGCTATCACAGCTATTCTGAAAAAATTGTCCCGGTTGTCAAGAAAAATCTATCCCAACTGACAGGGAAAAGCTGTGATAGCTATCCTAAGACAGCTGTCATAAGATAGCTGTTTGCTTTGGGCAAAAGCAGATGAGGTTAGTTGGGTGATTTCAGACTGCTGGAGAGGTCATTTCATGAATTTAGCTGAAAAATAGTAAGATCTCTTTCAAGGATATCTTGCTATTTTGGGTATAGCAACTAGTTGCTAGGATTTCAGCATTAAATGGCTAATGATATCACTTCCTGCTAGGTGTCAAATACTGGATACACTGCTGGGGTTCAGTTGGAAATATTTCTCTTTTCGAGTGTTTTACTTTTGGTGCAAGGTTCCATTACAACACATTTCTAGTAAATAATAGAATGGTTGGCTAAAAGTTAAAGAAGTTTTAGAGATTTAGTCAAGGCCTCATTGTGTTGTGACTTAATCTTGGTGAGTAAGAAGAGCATTTAATGCTCTGCTCTGGCAGCTAGCAGAGAAATATATGGTCTGATTGTGGCAAACAGCAACTGTGTATCAAAGATATCGTGAATATTTTGTATATATTTGGAGATAAAAGATAGTCAATCAGATTAGGCCATGTGTTTGAATTGGATTTTAGCTGAAAGCGGTAATGTAATTTATGTAGAATAATATAATGAAATTTCTAAATTTGTATAGCAACAGCTGGAGATTGAATGAACAGTTATTTTCTCAACAGTTATATGGTTGGAGATATTGAGTATTTGTCACATAATGAATATTAAGTTTTAGGAAAAGAGAAAAAGGGAATTTTATCATCTAAAGTGCTATGTGATAAGAGATGCTTACCATATGTTACTTACTACACACGGACTCGTCAGAGTTCAGGGAGTTGGAGAAGACACGCCAAGCAACATATTTCTTTTATCAACTTTAAACTACTGGAACTTTACTAAACATACCTCTTGGCCCTCCAAACCACAACTCCCAAAGTTTCCCCAAAGAGACTTATGAGCTTGGATCATAAACCGAAGATGAGATGACGTATCTCGAGTTTTGTTGTCATTTTGTGTAAATATGGGCTCTTGTTGAAGAAGCCGCTTGCCATGAGTGTAAGAGAGGTAATATGGGCCGTGAGCTTTGATTCATTGCTTAAGCCCGATCCATATGTTGATGTTGATGATATCATGGGTTATGATCCCAATTGATGAAAAGGAAATTGGACCATGAATCCGCCTCTTGAATTAAGGATCTCACGCGCCATGTGAGCCCAATCCATGTAATTGAATGAGATATGAGCTTATTTTGAGTTTTGAAGAGATTTACCCAAAAAAATCAATAATATGTTAATGTGGCATGGGTTGCCAATGAAGTAGTACCACGTGGGCCGAAAAAAGAGTCATCAACAGTTCTAAGCTTGAAACTAAGAACTCAGCGACTTTTTCAGAGCTTGGGGAAGGCTTAAACAGAGCGATTAAGGAAGAACTCCTTTCTATTAGTGTGTCTCTTAGTGTATATTGCTCCCCCGTAAGTGTTAATGGAGAGTTTCCATTTATACTTGAGTTTGAGGGGATAATTAGCAAACAATCTATGCTAAATCTTCCTCAATCTTCAAAAAATCCTTAGAGAACCATTCCTAGGATTTTGGCTAAGAGTGTTAAGCTCAACTTTTACAAGATTCTTACTGTTTTGGGTAATAGCAGCTGAGATTTTGACTTAACATTGAATGCTGATTAGCCTTGGCTGATTGGATTAAAGCATGCATTAGGCTAATGATCTTGGTTATGCTGCTACTAGAATCAGAGTTCCGAGCATATTGTATCACCCCAAGTCAAGTGTCAATCTTGGAGCCCTTGTTGGGAACTCTGTAGGGATCCCCTTAGTGCCCTTCAAACCACATTTCCTTAAATTTCTCCATTTGATGTTCATATGCTTGGCTCATAAACCAGAGAATACACGTTTTTAGTATGAAAATGAACTGATTTCAAGTTGTTTTAGGAGCTTTAATGGCCTGGTCATGGCTTCTCTTGGTTCTTGATTGAATGGGTTGGAGAAGAAAGAAGGGACAGCTGGCTGAAGCTTCCCAACTTTCTGTCATGTCACTTCAGTTTTATGTCACATGAGAAATGATGGAATTTCAGCTTGTGAAGAAAGGGTTTAACCCCTAAAGGACACATGTCCTTCTTCTGATCTAATTGGACAAGCTAGGATTTGATGGCAATGGGCTCCAGCTGTTGAGTTGTGCTAAAATTTGGTTGGTCAGCTCACGTGAGCCTCAGCTACTGGGATTTGCATGTGAGCTGGCCTGGGTCAACTGGGCCTTGCAATTGAGCTTCTTTGGGCTTGATTATCCCTACAAAAATGAATAGTTTTACCATAGGTGATATACATGGGTTTTAATAAATTTTGTAAGAGAGGTTTTTCTTGAGGGATGAGTAATTATATTTCACATGAGTGAGGGATTTAGTATATGTAAAACAAGTGTCAAAAATAATATTTAAGTTTTGTAAGTATGTGCCAAAATAGCATTTAGGCTTTATGAAATAGTTGCCAAAATAATGTTTAGGCTTTGTAGGCATGAGCCAAAATAGCATTTGGGCTTTATGAAATATTGCCAAATTAGTATTTAGACTTTGTAAAATAGGTGCCAAATTAGCATTTGGGCTTTATAAAATAGGTGCCAAATTAGCATTTGGGCTTTTATGAGATATTGTCAAATTAGTATTTGGACTTTGTAAAATAGGTGCCAAATTAATATTTGGGCTTTGGGGGTGCCATGTCGTAATAGGGTTTTATAAGTGTGGTATCGTAACGGGCTTTAGAGGTGCCGTATCGTAACGGGCTTCAGAGAGGGTTTTGTTAGGCTTTCTTGGATTTTGCCTACAAGTTAAATGATTTTGGGCTTTTTGTGGAGATAGCATAATTTTGTGGCCCAATCTTGGTAGCAATATAGTGAGTATTTTTGTAAAAACCCAACTTGGATAATATGTGGGATATAATGGATAGTATTTGTGAGAGGGCCCAAGGCAATTTATGGGGCTTATATAGGGAATATTTATGGAAGTCCAATAACATGGAGAATATATGGGTAATATATGGGGAATATTTATGTGAGCTCAAAATAATTTATGGGCTTGTGTGGGGATTTTTTTAGGGAGTGGGCTAATGAAATTAGGGTTCAAAAATTTGTACCTCAACAAAAACTAAATGTATGGGTGACAGGCCCAGAAGTGTGTATTGGGCCATGGGCCTTGTCCGAGGGCATTTAATAGTTCGAAGACGGGTAAACATTATCATGGAAGTGCACATTAGCGAATAAAGAAAGGGGTCTAGTCATGAGGGTTCAGAAAGGAGGTCCGAGGATGAGTGCCACCTTGGCTTAACAGAGCAGAGGTCAGAAGGGTGGACTTGCCATCAAGAGCAATGTTCAAGGCAGTTCTACTAGTTAGGATAAGCATCAAGAAGGGATAAGGCAATGGGAAAGTAAGAAATATCTAAGGGAAAGCTGTTGCCACAGCATTGAATACTCTATAGCTAACTCTCTTGTCGCATTAATGTGGAGGTGATACCTGAAAAGTGATATTCAGCCTTACAACTATCTCTAAAAACTTCAAGAATGTGCTGATGGGACAAGGATAAAAGTTAGCCATCTGATCAACATGTGGACGGCTGAGATGGAGTGAAGAAGGGTAATATAAAGAAAAAGAAAATCCCATTGTAGAGGGGATCGGAGAATTGATAGTAAAAATACTGTAGCACTAAGAGTTGTAGTTGTAATCAGTCAAAGAGCAATATATTCAAGAACTACTCTTCTCGGACTTACCAAGAAAGAATTTCTTTGCAAAAACTTGTTTTTCTTTGTCTTTTCCTTGCTTTCTTACCATCTTCAATCCATTGTGAACGTTGTCCAATTCATTGAAGCCTAGTTTTTAGCCCACTCTCTACAAATTCTTTGTATTAGGCTCTTTGTAAAAACTTGTTTTTCTTTGTCTTTTCCTTGCTTTCTTACCATCTTTAGTCCATTGTGAACGTTGTCCAATTCGTTAAAGCCTAGTTTTTAGCCCACTCTCTACAAATTCTTTGTATTGGGCTCTTTGAGCCTTAATCCTTTTACCTTTTAGGCTTAGGATCAAAAACTTGCCCTTACACTAAGGTTATTAAAATATTAATAATATATTTAATATTTAAAAATAAATATATTAATATTTAGAAATGGTGTGGAACGGTGTAGTTTTCGCATTATAAAACCACAAACTACACTACACCATGCGGTATGGTGCACTATTATTTGGTGATGCGGTGTAGTTATGCCATTTTGCGAACAGTTCTAGTGTGCTTTTTATGGTCTATGCGGTTTGGTGAACACCCTTATGTGTACATATGCAGCAATAGAAACTTTAAAACCATATTTTCTTTGAGAAAAATTGCCAACAAAATCATGGGCAACGATGGTTTTTAGGGTCATTTCGGGGTCTAGCTAGTAGTTACTACACCAACATCCAAAAAAAAACCAATATAAACCAGCTTCCAATAATAAGATAGGTCATATTTTATGGTAGGGAAAAAAAACTTTTATTATTGAAAAAACACTGTAAAAATCAATTTTAACAAATTTATTTTTTGTAAAAGCCCTCTAAGAATAATGGTTCTTAACTTGTGTTTGTTCCTTTGAGTTACGTTAAGAACACTCTCAAGAGTGATTATATATGTAGGGTTTTACAAGAAAGAATGCTAGTTCTAAGAAAAGTGAGACTTCTCATAATTTTTCATCTTTCTAAAATATGGAAGATGCAATTTAATCTAGAAAATGCATGCATATGATATGGACCCACATAGTAATTAAGTTCATTAAATAAATATGTCCTTAAAACACAATTGGAAACCATATCCATTCGATTAGAAGGTATTGAGTACCTAACATCTTCTCAATTTCATACCTAAAAACTCAAGTTTAGGTAAGTAATTTTCTTGACCTAAAGTAAGAGCCACCTTCTCTATTCATCCTATCCTAGAGTTAACAGTATATTTCTAAGTCCATATTTATGACTGGCTACACCAAACTGTTTCTAAAAAGGCCACTAAAATTCAAGGGTCACATTTTAGGGCACTCATAATCAATATACTTAAAGATGGTAGTTTAGGCTACTATAAGGCCAACCACCTAGCTATATGCAATTGCTAAAAATTACTTTTGTCCTATATGCAATTGCTAAAAATTACTAGTATCAATAGGATATCATTAAGAAATTGAGAATGTGACAAGCTATTCCAACCTCTTATTCAAATTGCTATTTATCTATTTTGAAATTTTATATAAATATGAATGTCAATTGACTAAATTGAATTTCTCTTTTTCTTTTTCTTTTTCTTTTTCTTTTTCGGTACTCAACTAATAAAGGAATTTTAGAATTCGCCTTACCTACGAGGAAGGGCTGCATGAGGGAGTTTAGAGTTATCTCATGTTACGTACCCATTATTTTTAATGGGCCTCCACTCGAACCAAATAAAAATAATAATAATAATTGAACATGGTATAGAAAAAGACAATAGCAACTTTATTTACACCAATCAAAAAGATAAAAGATAATTGTATGAATAAATGAGTGGAAATAATTAAATTATTTTCAATTCATTCAAGCAATTGGTTCGTATCTTTTATTATCCTAGCTTCTAATGACATGTAATATAAAGAACATGTAATAATAAATTAAGATGGTTTCTCAAATATTATATCACATAGTATTGTTATATGAGACATAATATAAAGTATTACAAAATGTTTGAAAATGCATTATCCATTGCACAAGTCTCATATTTATGAAGATTCATCGGAGAGCATCAAAGGTTGAAATCCATGATGAAGACTCGCTTGCCAAACTTTCTGCATGTTGGACATCGTGTAACCTCATTCATGCTCATTCCATCCTTCTAATGCATGCACTATCCCAGCTATACGCCATGCACTCATCACCCTTCTTGGCAACCAGTTCTGCACCCATATATTTCAAAGCTTCCATAAGCAAAGTGATTGGAAAAATCAAATTTAAAATAATAGTGTCATTCAGCATTAAATTTCAAAAGAAAGGGAGTGACAGATTCTTAGCACAAAATTCCCATTAATAGTAATATTAAATTGGGTAGAGCCCAACACATGTAAATTTAAATAGAAGATAAGGTAGACACAGAAAATTGAACTCAAGATCTCTTATTCTAATACTATATTAAATTATTGATTCTCTCAAAAATTTAAGCTATTAAGAGATAATAAATTTATTCATTTATTTAATCTAACATTACGAACCTCACAAGAGTAGATATTCACAAGAGAAGGGGGAATCAACATTAATTGCTGGAGTGAAATGGTACATGCAGTCCTTACGATATTTTTTTGGTGGCGATTGTGAATGGGGAATAAATAATGTTCCCTTCCGCACCTTCAACTGTTCTTCTTCAGTCAATCCATCTCCTACTAACCATATCTGTAAAACTTTGTAGTGTTACTTATGTTGTTCATGGTTGAAAAATCCATTTCTAGCTAGATATTAGAATGTTTCAGCCTGTGGCATGTTCATCTAATGTACAAATTAGTGAAAGAGTAGTTTAAATATTCAAGAATAATTGAGCATAGGCTTAAATATTTGATGGTTCACCTTTTGAGCGTAGGTTTTTGAAAGGATCAAACTACTCTCAGACTTCGTGTCCAAGGCTTTGTTAAGCTTCATGTACTCGTCCTCATGTAATGTAGCCACCTAAAATGAGGTCATGTTAAAAGGTAAAAGCAGTAGTTTACCTTGTTTTTGGCCCATTTCATCCCAAAATAATTGTAAGCTATTCCGTCTTTGAGCTTTTCTTAAAAAATCAAAGTTCATAAATGGTTGTACAAATAAACCGACTACAGCACCACACCAATGCATGAAGCATGATGTACGCAGTTCATTAGTAAAATCCAACCTCGTTGAACTATACAACATAATGTAGTTCTCCTATCACACTCAACACAAGAGAGAGAGAGAGAGAGAGAGTTACATGACTCAATATTCTTTATTTAGATGCAAATTTTGATAAATCCTTACATTATTATCTTCGTGTATATATATATATATATATATATATGTACTTTTTACTTACAAAATTTCAATATAATTAAAAATCAATAATTAGGTCATCAATAAAATTTTTAAAATACAAATTTTTGTATTTTAAAATTATGCATGAAAATTCGATTAATGGATCAAATAGTAAATAATGTTCGATTAATATGAAATTTGGCAAGTGTATTAAAAATATAGAGAATATGTAATCCAACCATTGGATTTTCAAATTATTTATACAATAAAAAATTATTAAATACAAGCTTTTTATTATAATTTCAAAAAAACTTTATCAGCAAGGTAGATTTTTTGTTTTTCTGTCAAAAAAAAAAAAAAAAGCTCGAATACCATGAATTAATCTAAACCTTTTTTTGGTGGTGGGAAAAAAAGAATAAATATTTGTGCTGCACTTTAATTGTGATATCAAATTAATTTTTCAATTATGGGTTTCGGTCTTATTATTACATGTATTTTTTTTTAATTTGAAAA
Organism: Quercus lobata; assembly: GCF_001633185.2. NCBI lineage: Eukaryota > Viridiplantae > Streptophyta > Magnoliopsida > Fagales > Fagaceae > Quercus > Quercus lobata. The sequence continues at coordinate 25,483,477 of NC_044907.1, read as the reverse complement.
AAAATTATTACATGAATCTAATTTTTTTTTTTAAATAAAATTACATGAAACTAATTAGATGTTAAACATATATATCTGAATGCCTCATTTGCATAAATAAAATGCAATGGCAAAAGCAACCTTAGTGATTTTGCCTCGAATTAAGGAGCACTTGTGTTGTTCCTTTGTGAATACTATTTAGCACTACGGCAGCTGCAAGGCTACATCCATCCACTATCTTTATTTTCAGCTGAGGATGCCTCTGGACATATAGCCCACCATAACTATTGAGTTCCTCACCGTGCAAAAATTTTAAGAAAAAAATGTAAAATCTCCTACTAATATTATTACATTATATTTACAAATTAGCGTGATAGTGATAATATGATGGATGCCATATCAATAGCATTATAAATATTATATAAAAAAAATAGCATAATAAATATCTAATTTTTTTTTTTTATATCCTGTGTTTAAAAGTTGACAAATCAATTTGTATGGTTAATATACAGGGACGGAGCAAAGTTTGACATTGGGAGGCAATGGCCCCCCCGATATTTTGAAATATATATATATATATATATATATATATATATTATATATATAATGAGCTTGATTTAAAAGTTAGGCCCAAAAAACTTTAACTTGGCCCTCCAAAATCTTGGCCCTTTAAACCAAAAAAATTTTCAAACAATAACACATATCAGCCCCAAACTCTTGCACCCTAAACCCAAAAATGGCCCAAACAACACCATAAATTAGGTCAAATAAAATCCATTTCAACCTAAACAATATTAAAAAAATTTAACAAAATAAGTAAGCCCATTTTTAGACTGTGATAACAAAAGAAAAACCATTTCAGCCTCGAAGAGAATCTGCAGGCTGATGCCTCATTGCCATCACCAGTAGCCACGCATTTACACTTCACTCGTTCACTGTTGCTAGTCAGATCTCCATTATCATTGCAAGTATTTCTTCTCTCTTTGCATTTTGCAACACTTGACTCTCTGGCAAGTGAGTCAGTGACTTATTTGATTTTTCTCTTTTCCTCCGTACGCATTTATGTGTTTTGTCTATCTCTTGGAATCTTTTTACATACTGATTTATGTGTTTTGACTTTTGTATCTCTTTGTCTAAGAGACTGTCTTTTACGTGTGACTATATTTTTCTATTGAGATATGCTGTAAAATTGTGTGGTGTCAATAGTGGGACTGTGGGAAGTTGGTACTTGGTAGAAGCAGTTGATTGGATAACAATACTGGTAGTGGGGTAACAGTTGGTGTGGGGCAATGGGCAAGTGTGGCTGAATAATTAAACAAAAACAAAGACAAAACAATTGCATAAAATGTCACACCAACTTAACTAAATAAAATTGTGACACTTACCCACATTTAGTGACTCATAGTAATATAACTAGCTAATAAATTGATAATATATAAATTCATAAATTGCAAACTAATTAATTATGAATTGATAAGTAATGAACTTACCTTTAGAAAAGTAAAAAATTTATACTTAATGAATTATGCATGGTGCTTATATTCATGTTTACTTTGTAATAATAATTATTCCTTCTATGACAATCATTGATGATTTTTTAGATTTAAAAGAATTGTCTAGTTCCCTTTTCATAGATGATTGAAATATAATATATAAAAAATGATAGTTTTATTTGTTAAAAACACTAAATAGATACTTGTGGGTCCGAGAGGTCTGCAATCCGGCCCAAACTCTATCTGGGCCCAGGGCCCATGCCGAGGAGGTATTTTGCCGAGGACGAATAATCGATGGCCGGGGTGTCAAGGGGAACGGCTGAGAAACTACCCTGTCCTCGGCATTCCAGAGCTTCAATGAGAAGACCAACGTCTTGGTGGAGGCAATCCCCAAACAGCCCCCTCAAGGGGATGTGAGTGGAAGGGGGGCCCATAAGGAAGCAGGGTGTAGGATTGGATCAAGGAAAGTGCATTCCCCCTCCCCGCATTAAATGCATCTGCCAGCGCCTAGATCCGATTAATGGGAAAAGACGTTTAGACGGTGTAAACTTCGATCTTCGCAACTAGTAGAAAGTAAGAGGGGACGGTTGATGGGATGGATACAGAAATAAGCACCTGCTTGACCAACAAGTGGAGGGACAGGATCAACCAAGACAGACTATATAATAAAAAGGTAGGTGCACCAAGCAAGGGGCTGGGAAAAATGGCCAAAAATCAGAGCCTCCCAGCCCACCTCCAGGAGAAAGATTTCAGGGGTGAAGAAAACTTAACCACGCATGAACACCACGAAAAACCCACCACCTGGTGACTAAGGCCTAGCCTTTCAAACTTACACTCTACAAATGATATTGTTTGGGCCTTTTTACATGCGAACCCAACACTACTACGGTTCGTTACGAATCGTGTCCTTACAATACTTATTTGGATTTTTATGATTTTTTTTTTTTTTTGTTTAAACTTCTACCCCACTCAACTAAGAATTCTAGCTCCGTCCCTGTTAATACGTTAAAATTATAGTATCCCTAACATCATTTAAGTCTTAAACTTTATGGAGAGAGAGAGAACCGACCTACGGGTGTGACCGGGTTGGTTTTGAAGGGGTTTTTCCAAAAGGAAAATATCCTCTTACACTCATTTATGTCCACTATTTTACATCAATATCCATAATTTATGCAGAAATATTCACATTTTAATGCATGAAAGTGAATGTATCAGTAAAATAAAATTAAAATAAAATAAAATAAAAACCGAGTGTAAGAGACTAAGAGTATCAATGTATCATTGCCCTTTTTAAAAAACTCAAACTGACCTCAATGGGCTGAAAAACCATCAGCCCAAGCTAAGCTGTAGGTGCTAAAATAATTGATCCAAACCAAACCACAGGTGATGGGTTTGAATATTTTGGGCTGGTTGGTTTGGGTTCATTATATATGTCAAGCCCACTCAACCATTTATCTGCAATAATGCTTTTTGGTTAATTGGTTTTGGTATATTTTGTCATGTCCATTGGACTATTTTTCTCTAATAATATTTGTAGGTTTTAGGATAAATGAGAGATAAAAAAAATAGGTTCGAACTTAGGATCACTTGGTCTCTAATACAATGGGAGATAAACCATTTTCAAAAGTTTATGTAAATTGTTAAGAAATTGTTAAATTAATTATTTAATCATAATTATAACAAAAGAAACCATCGTTGTTTGCAATCACATTTTCTTCTAGAGTTTGTAAAGTATCTTAGGAGCTTTCTATATAGCTGATCAAAAGTTGCTATGAATTATCAGAAATTCATATAGTAGTCTAAATTAAATGTTCTTTCTGGTCACCAGATCATTGATTTATATGCGTTCATATTGTTGTCTACTTGTCTCCAAGTGCACCACCAAAGGGGAAAAAAATTATCTGACCAGTGCATATATGAAAAAAAAGAAGAAGAAGAAGATAGATAAAGAGAATTAAATAAAAAATAATAATAATGATAATAAGAATAAGAGAAAACCAACTCTTACCTGGTTCATGAGACCTAGACTGAACACTTTAATGCCCTTTTTATCAGCTTCAAGTATGGCTTGCTCAATTAAATAATTGATAGTCATTGTGCCATTGCAAAAATTACTGTGGCATCAAGTAGATAAATAAAATGTTGGCCAAAGTTGGGGAAAAAGAAAAAGTGGTGAAATTTTTTCTTACTTGTATACTATACTTGGGGATGACCCAAGTTTGTAAACTGAGCTTATTGAAACGATGCCTCTCAACCACAAATGTTCGACCATATATCCAAGTTAAAACCTTAGACAATAATGTCATGGGCCACATTAACCACATGTACCATTTTGAAACGTGAGGGCTAGAGGCAAAGGAAGCAAATCCAAGCCGCAGATGATAGATTGATTCTGGTGTTGTGAGATGTGTTAGATGCACTACATGGGGCACTTCTTCCTCTTTGTTGAGAGAAGCTTCATATAGTGCATCAGAGGATTTGTCCATAGTACCATAGATGTAATCATAAAAAGGCATAAATAGGGAGTAATTGGTCCAAAATTTTGTATGATGCAAAAAGAGAAACCTGTAATATCATATATTTAATCATATTCATAACTCTCCATTTAAATGTTAAAACAGAAATTTTCACTTGTTACAACCATGTTTTAATTGTTTTGCAAAATTGAAAGTGATAAATTGTGTTTAGTAGTGTAGCATCATGTTCAACAACAACACTAGATGGACCTATAGCGATGTTTTGAAAGTAGGCCTCCTATTTTTGTAATGACAACCTGCCACATTAGCAATTATGAAGAAAAAAAAATGTGAAATTTATTGTTCATCCTATAAATTAATAGTTATTTTAAAATTGTACTAACTAAACCAAAATAGTTAATTTAGTCCAGTTCTACTCTTTTCTCAGTTTCTAGTCCGTGTTTACCTATATAGCGGTAGAGGGCATCATCTCCAGGTGGCTATGATATGGCTAGTTTGGCATGTCATGGCATTTTGAAAAAAAAAAGGCGATGTAGCAATAGGAAAACATGTTATTAACCAAAAAGTGATATAGACAATATATTGGATAAATTTTGTGCACAAATTTCCATTGTATCTTCAAATTGTGAGAATATATATAGTGGGAATAGGTAAATTCAATTTTTTAAGTAAATAATGATGTGACATCCATTTATTGGTGGGTGTAAATCAAGGGGTTTACACCTCATCCTTATAGAACTTAAACTCAATCATAAATCATGCTTTGAGTAATTATTAATTTATTGCTTTTTTTTAAGAAAGAAATTATTGCATTTGACTTTTAATAAACTCTCATGAAAACATTAATAATATTGATATTCAGACCCTTTTGTAGTGGTATTTTGGGTTAAATAATGTGTTTGAGTTTGGTGAAAAACTGGAATTCAATGTGTGTGTGTTTAGTAGTTAGTTTGTTTCAAAAAAAAAAATTAGTATTCATTTTAACAAAGAAAATACTGGGACCACAATTTTTGCCACAACTTGCTTACACTGTAAGTTGTGAGTGGTGTAGTAAAAGTAGTAGGTCTACAACTCCACTACCCAAAATTTACCATGTAAACAAGTTATAATAAAAGTTGTGATCTTAACATTACTTTTTTAACCGTGAACTAACATAAATAGAGACTTATATGGAAAATAGGGATTTAAACTTACGAAGGAGTGTACATGAGAAACTTAAGTTGGGGAAAGATGGAGAACAGCCACTTTGGAATAAATTCAAAATTACAGTGACCCATGTTGTTCATCAAGTCTACGTAAGTAACATAACCGAAAACGGAAGCCAAAGAAGCATTTCCTGCAAAAATGCAGTCGCCGATGGTGTTGTAAAGAGCATAAAATATGCTATGTGCTCGGCAAATGGATGAGTGACAGCTGCCATAAGAAGAAATATAAGAATGAGAAGGTCATCAGAAAAATTATGGAAACTGTAAGTTGTTCCTTTTTTATTTCTTTTTTGCTTATTCGGCTTACTAATACTTCATGAAAGTCTTGGTCTGATTGATGTCTTAATCTGATGACAAAAAACTATCATCAGAAGCAAACACTATAAACTGAAACTCTAAAAAAAAAAAAAAAATTCACGAAAATCTAAAATTCAATTTATTATTGATGTATTAAAAATTATTCTCTCTCTCTCTCTCTCTCTCTCTCTCTCTGAATTCACCAATCATTAATGGCTCTAAAACAGCTAAGCCTATGTTCCATGCAATAATTCTATACAGGAAATTTATATAAAAGATCATTGGCCATGCAGATTCTTTTTTATTATGTTGTGAAAGTGACATCAATAACATTCATTATCACATTATTTTGTAAGTATTTTATAGTAATATTGATAGTAATTGTAGCATTTTCCATAAAATAGTAAACCCACCAGTTATGTTATTGAAGTTAGAAATCTTAAACTATATATCTTTCACTCCTACAAATAGCAAACACACTTGGTGTCCAACCCACCCATCCTATGATATTCTTAACCGTTTAACTTGAGACTTGATGCCAGAGAATTTCTTGATTTGATTTTCGAAAGCGTAAAAAAGCACTTCTTGAACCTTTAACACCTAGCATAACATGAATGACATGGCCCATGGCTCATAAAGTACAAGTTACTATAATTTGAATATTTCCTCTCCTTCTCTTTGCTTTCTCTATGGGATCAAACTCGATTATAAAATTATAAACGATCTTTTTTCAGTTGGGTTCCTAAATGTTTCTATTGGAAATACTAAGAAGTCCAATTGAGTTACAAGATTTTTGATATCCTAAACTATCTTCTACTCCTACATAAACAAACACACTTTAGTTCCAACACACAATCAATTATATCATCAAGTTGTGGTAAATTTTTATTACCTTAATAAATAGCTAATAATTTATTATTGTCTTAATTATCATTGTTAGGATTCAGCAAAAAAATTATCATTGTTAGGATCAATTATTAATTTAAGGTATATTATAAAAATGAGCATTTTATTTTTGAATCTGAAAATCTCCCACCTATTTGCATACATTTAAGGGGAAGTATTAGTAGATAAAATTCATATTGTACCAACAAGCATGATAATAAATTTAATAGGTCTCACAAGTCATTGGCTCTGTGACAATTGAGGAATGGTGGTGAGAATGGTGGATTTTTTTTGAAAATAACTACAAAAGCCAAACTATTTTATTAGTTAGCCAAGGTTTGAAACTAATTTGGTATCTAACAACTCGAGTCTTATAGACTCGATTTCACTGTAGCAAATCGCCTTCACCAGACTCGATTTCTGTCGCTGCTACTGTTCACCATCTTCTTCCTCGTTTTTTTTTTTTTTTTTTTTCTCCATTTCAGGTCCTGTTCACCATCTTCTTCCCTTCTTCCTAGCCCCCAAAAACCCAAGCCAATTCTTCCTTCTTCATCTAAATCCATTTCTCAAAATCCCAAACCCAAATTACGATCTCAATCGAAGCAAAAATCCAAACCCAAAAATCACGGTTTCTTCTTGCGTTTTTCTGGGTTTCTGCGTTGGATCCTGGACTGCATTGCTGTGATTTCTGGGTTTCTGCGTTGGTGTTTTCTGGGCTGCGTTACTGTTGGTGTTTTCCTGCGTTGCTGTTGGTGTCTTCCTGCCTAGCGTTTTCTGGGTTTCTGCAGCGTTGGTTTCCTTTTACATAACCTCATGGAAATCGAGTTTCTTAAAGTCGATTTGCTACAGTGAAATCGAGTATTATAAACTCGAGTTGTTAGATAACAAAATAGTTTCAAACCTTGCCTAACTAATAAAATAGTTTAACTTTTATAGTTATTTTCAAAAAAAATCCTGAGAATGGTAGCGAGAGTAAAGGTAATGGTGGTGTAATCCTCTATGAAGCCAGTAGTAAAGAAATTCCACCGGTCCCACATGAAGTAGAATTAATATTATTACTCCATCTATTCTCCAAATGGGCAAGTGTGAAGCTCTCTGTACCATGCTGCTGAATAGGTAGTATACGATACCACTGAGTAATATTTGGTCATCCCTATCCGGAAGTTTAATATAACCAAAACAAAAAAACACGCTTTAGACAATTACAATCTGTACTAAACTTTTATGTTGGCAACTCAGAATTTGGGGAAGTACTTGGGTTTCCCTCTATTGCACCAAGGAAGGAATGTGATGCCTTCAATTTTGTGATTGAAAAAATCCAAAGTAAGTTGGCTGGATGGCAATCCAAGCTGCTGTCCAAGGCAGGAAAACTAGTGCTAGTTAAGTCAGCCGCTGCTTCCATAGCTGATTATTATATGCAGTCTCATGCCCTGCCCATTAAAGTGTGCAATGCCATGGATAAGCTGATTAGGAACTTTCTTTGGGGGTCAACAGAGGAAAAAAGGAAACTTCACTTGGTTAATTGGCACACTGTTACCATGCCTAAGGATTGGGGAGGACTGGGTCTGTTCCAAATGAGACATAGAAACCAAGCACTTCTTGCAAAACTATGTTGGAGGATTGAAAATGAAAATGACGCCCCTTGGGCACAAATGTTATCAAAGAAATATTTAACCCCTAGTAGGTTGACTGAGGAGGGTAGAAATAGGCCTTGCTCAAAAATATGGGCAGCTTGCAAAGTTGGAGGCCCTGCGTATGTGAGAGGCCTTAAATGGACTATTGGTAATGGAGAGGATGTGAACTTGTGGCAGGACTTCTGGCTCCCCACGGGTCCACTTAGAAGACTCATCCAAGGACCACTTACAAGAGATGAAGTGTTGACAGTCCAACAGTGCCATAGTAACTCTATTGGTTGGAATCTGCAAAATCTTTCCTTTGAGCTTCCTAGTGAACTCATTGAAGCTATGAAAGCTACTCCATTCTCTAATAATCCAAACACTAAGGATTCCCTAGCTTGGGCTTTCTCTAAAGATGGTTTGTTCTCTTGTAAGTCAACCTATCTCTTAGCTAGAGATTCAAACCCTTTGAACCCGAGGACTGACACTGTGTCGTGGGTATGAAAGATGGATTGCCCTTCAAAAATCCAATTCTTCCTTAGGCTGTGTCTTCACAACAGCATTCCCACTTGCGAAGTCCTGGGTTCAAGGGGTTTAAACCTCAGCCCTATATGCCCTTTCTGCAATGAAGGTAATGAATCTATAAATCATATGCTCAGAGGCTGCAAATCAGCCATGGAGCTTTGGCAGAAGTTGGAGTTTCTCGGTTGCCTTGTAGACTCTTTCAATAAACCTGTTGCGGAGTGGCTGCAAGTGAACTGCAAAACTAAAGTGTGTTCAAGGTTTTTGGGTATTCCATGGAGAATCATCTTCATCATGAGCATTTGGCATATTTGGATCCACAGAAATGATTTTGTGTTAAGAACGGGGAGGCCTAACCAGAATCTTGATAAGAAATGCGTCCAAAGCAGTGCTGAATACTTCTCTATTGGTATGAAGACCAAGATTCCCCTCTCCAAGATTTGTGTTCCTGTTTCTTGGCAAAAACCCCCTGCGCGTTGGGCACGGATGGCTCTGCATTAGGCAGTCCAGGCAGAGCAGGTGGGGGAGGGGTGATTCGAGACCACTTACGCCACTGTATCAGAGGCTACAGCCGTGCGTTGGGTTCGACTAACAATGTTATTGCAGAGTTATGGGCGCTTAGAGACGGATTAATCATTGCTAAGGACCTAGGGCTTAATTATCTAATTGTTGAACTTGATGCACTGAGTGTAGTACATATAATAAATAGTGATAATTCTAATATGTTAATGGAGCCTCTACTGTCTGATTGCAGGAGCCTTTACAGAGAAATTCCTAACAAATGGATACAACATAATACCGGGAAGCTAATCAATATGTTGACACTCTAGCTAGAATGTGATCCAGTGTAATTTCTTCTTTTGCTGTTTTTGTAGTATCGCCGCCTGTGGTGGTCAGTTTGCTAGCCTTTGATGAGGCTGGCAATTTTTGTAACAGACTTATTAGCAGCCAGGGGCGGAGCCAAGGGGGGGCAACTGCCCCCCCTGACCTTCCTCCCAAACCCCTTTAGTATAGGATTTCTGGATTACTTTGCCCCCCCCACACCAAGAATTTCTGGACAAATTTCAAAGACAACCAATTAACCTCAAATTCTAACCCATAATTTCAGTTAACTATGCAAATGATACAAATTTGATAGTTTGATGCTGAAATTAATTCCCCCCCTTATAAAGAGAAGAGTATACAATATGTTATATATCTTAAAACGAAAACAAAGAGCTGCTCTTTCAAGACACCTGCAGAATTAGAATCGGCTACCACAGTGTTCTGATACAAAGAGCTGCTTAATATGCTTCTTTCAAATACCTGAAGTTCAAGTAATTGAGATTTTACATTCTATTGATCTAATATCATGTATGTTTGTGAGAGATAGTGCCTTATGAGGTGGCTTGTTATTCTCTGGTAGCACATGCAAGAACTTGCTTTGCTGTCATGAGATGTGCTACACACTTGTACCTTTATCAACAATGTTTTACTAAATATCATACTAGAGAAAAAAGATACAAAGAGATAATATTAAATTGGACACATTGACACTTACTAATTTTTTTTAATGGGAGATACACAGCACTTAATCTTTTACACCATTTGAAATTCAATTTTCATCACACTTTTTAAGTTTAAATAAAAATCGTCTACTAAATTGAGTTTAAAATATTTCATGGTTCCAATTCTAAGTAGCGGATCCATACTTTTAAATTATGTCTTATTTTTTCATGACACTAAATCTCTAATGCTTACATCTTTCCACTAATCTTTTTTTTCTCCCTCAATCTCTTTGACTCTTTCATTGTTTCAAATTCTATGTTTTGGTAACGAACTTTGAGGCTTTTTAGCAATGAAGTGTTAAAAATTAATTAAAAAATTGAATGGGAGATCAATAGATAAATGATTGTGCTTCCAAAGTTCCCTATAATTTTGCCCCCCCTGAATTGAAATCCTGGCTCCGCCACTGTTAGCAGCTAATCTAAGTATCCATCCTTTTTCACCAAATAAATAAAAAAAAACTTTTATGTTCATTAGCTTTTGTCAATAGAAAATGTTTAGTGGTGCATGTAATTCTTGTGCTATAGCTATGAAGGGATCGATTATGAATAATGGAAAAAAAAAAAAAAAAAAAAAAAAAAGTAATGAGTTCATGTAAAAGTGATTTTTCATTAGTCACAGTCGATCATATCATTAAGTTGTGGCATATTGTATGATCTTAGAGAAGAATAGTTTGACAATTGGGGGAGAAGAAATTTAAACCCAAAACATTTTCATTAGAAATACTATGAGATGCCAGTTAAATTAAAAGGCTTTTGACTACATGTATATATTTATATGAGTAATGTTAGAGACATAATCTTTTAGCGTAAAAAATAATGCACACAAAGTTCACAGGTAATCACGAATTCAATGCAAAAAAAAAGTGAGTGTATATACTTTGTGTGCAATAGTATGTGTAAAATAAACCCCATCTATTATATATACTAGTGTTTAACCCGCGCAGTGCGTAGGATAATTTTTAATTTTTAATAAACTCAATCCAATTTCTCTAATTTTGTTTTAGAATAACCCAAACATAACCTTTTCTATCCCAAGTTCTTTGCAGGATTTCATCGAACACCTAGTACTCATTTTAATAACCCTGTAGAACCCAATCACTAATACAGCTCCCCAACCAAAAAAAAAAAAAAAAATCTAATTAAAACAAAATTAGCCAACATTTATAAAGTTCATCCACTTCTCCTGGATCTTTCTTTTGTTTAATTTTTCTTCCTTATTTTTTTTTAATAATGGAAGTTCACTCAACATTCCCAAATTTGTTTTAAATATGCAACATTAAGAAGTAGGAAAGCAACAACAAAGTAGCATTGATCACATGAATAAGGACCTAAATAGGCTTGCTCTTGTGACTACATTATTAAGTCATGTTACAAATGAAAAGAAGTAACTGCATAAACTGAGAAATCAACACAGAACATGTAAGGAAACCAAATGAATTAATTGTCTAAATAGCTGTATGTTATAGCAAAAAGAGTGTTGAAATTACAACCAACCAAAAAAAAAACTAAATAATGAATTTACTATATATATATATATATATATACACACAAAATATAGAGATGAAGGATAACAATGCAACAACACATCAGGATTCCAAAGGTAAGCACTGATTAATCACATCAAGTGCAACAACAGAAATAGAAAGCTACATGATAATTTCTGGAATCTTGTAGAGAAAACAATATCGTATTTCCACATAATCATCAAAAATCTAGACCATGGGACCCTCAGAACCTCTCTAACAAAAACAGAGTGCCATTTAAGAAAAATAGACATCAGTTGCATTCCTTATCCAAACTCCAATACCAACAGTATAGAATGCCTCCTGAACAAACAGCTATTATTATGTTTAGAAACAGAACAATCAAGCCTATCAACAGTGCCTTGCCATTAATAACACCAGACTTAGAAAAAACCTGAAGCATTCTATATCAGAGTCAAAATCCCTTTTTCCCATGTACACACCACCTGTATGAGAAAAAGAAAATTAGAACCTTAAACAGGAGATATTACAAAAACAATCATCATATTCAAAATTTTGTCACTCTATTTTAACTGAAAAGTTGAGATTCTTCCAAACAGAGGTATATTTATGTTGCTGAATTTCATGCTCCTCCTAAAAATAACTCCATCATTGCCCAAACTTTCATTAAGCTTTGACCTATATCACATTAAAAGTAAGTCCCTCTCTCCCACCCTCAGTTTCACAAAGAAGTAAATTCTTGATTCCGTACAAACAAAAAGAAACTATAAAATAAACTGATACAAACCTGAGGGAGAAAGAAGCCAATGATTTGAATCATTTAGGTACTATTGGGAGAATTATACACATCATAAAACTTAAATTATAAACAATAAAAATAAATTTTAGAATTAAAAAACAGCAGAATTTTATCAAACAATTTGTAAGCATATAATAAAATGTATATATTGATTATATCTTAGGCATAGCAAAGCTGATCAGTGCTGTCAATTTCAAAAACTTAGCAGTCTCAATTTTCAAAAGAGGAAAAATACTAACTGTAATGAATTTCGTAAATGATCACTCAAAACCAAACCAATCTAATTCAAGCAAGAACTAATACAACAATAATTTAAAATGTTAAAAATTAACAACTGGCCAAATTACCTATCAGTGGCATGCTAATGGAAGCCTAACTCAAAACCAAATCTAATTGAAATAGCTAAATATAAACCAATCCAACCAAGAAATTCAAACCTAAATCATATTCAAACCCCAGATTTGAAAACGAAAAGGAAAAAACCAAAAACAATAACTTTACCGGTTACAGGTATACGGCAGCCTGTCTCTCTGTGCCTTACGGACTCTATCTGGGTGTATGATGTTCCGGCAGAAAGACCTAAAATAAGATTGAAAAAGGAAAATAAATATTAGAAATGGAAATACCCAATGATTTCAATTCTATACTTATTTAATCTCAATGTTTTCATAAAGATTAGAAATAGAAGCACCCAAAAACCCGAAACAAAAACGAATCAAATCTAAACATATCAACAAAAAAAACCCAAATGGCCAAATCTAAAAAATGGGAAAAAAAAATTGTACCGGTGCCAATTCCGACGATAAGGGTGGCGTATGGTCATAGTTTTTCCTTCATGTGTGCTTGCGGTTCCGATGGCCCAAGTCTGGCGAGGGAACAGGTAATGGCCAGCCATAGATATTTCTTCTCTCTTGGCGCCTACAAACTCTGCTTGCTTCTTCTACCTCCGTATCCCTTAATCAAAACCGAATCTACCCAAAAAACCAATTTAAATCATAATCAACACCCAATTGGTTCTCCAAATAAAAACCAAAAACCCTAAATTTTTAAATTTAAAATAGAGCTATACCAATAGCGATTTTGATTCCGATAGTCGGGTAGTGAGTGGAGGCTTACGGTGATGGCCGAAGATCTGGGTGGCGCCCTTCTCTCCATCTCTGCCCCTCTATTTCATTCTTGACTCCTCTTCGTTCTTGACGCTTCATCTTCCTTACTTCTTCTTATTCCAAGGAAAGAAATTAGCGGACAGTTAGATGAAGAAATTTGACAGGAAGTGAGAGACATCTTTTCATTCTTGTTTGCAAACTGCAGTTTTTGATCTCTCAATCTCTCTCTTCTTCTCCTTTCTCTGCCTCTCTATTTCTCTATCTCTCTTTTCTCTCAGTCTCTCTTTCTCCTTTCTCCATGTAGCAGTCCTTTTTTTTTTTCTTTTTTTCTCCTACTCTTTCTCCCTATCACAGTATCGCCAGGGTTTTTTTAGAGAGAGAAAATGTTAAGAAGACTGATATGAAGGGGCTAGATTTTTTTAGCTGTGACGTTTTTTTTAATCTTATTTTTAACCCCTTTTTTTATTTTAAAATATACACTATCATTGTCAGACGGTCTTACCCTTGCAAAACAAATGGAAACAGTGGAGGGGCTTTCAAAGGCCGTAGAAGTAAAAGTCGAAATCTTTAGAATACTGAAACGGTGTACCGTGCGAGTATTTTATCTTAAAGTTGTGTATGTGTCAGTTTTTAAAGGAGTCTTTTTTCCTATTTGTCACCCTCTCCTTAAATGTAGGAACCTACTTTCTCTCAGCTTCTGCTATTATATATATATATATATAGATATAAATTGATAAGAGGGTAATTTGTGATAAGAAACACATTAGTTTTACATGGATTCATCATTGACACAACTTTTATTATACAATACCAATAATCACAATAAATTATGTCAATAATTACGAAAAATATTGTGTATATATATATATATATATATATTATCCCTATACTTATTGATGCTTATAATGATCCATATTGTGCAGTACTGACCAATTTTGCTCTCTGTCAACTTGTTCAAATTCAAGACTCTTGTCAACAAGTAGGTTGCTGCCTTTCGCATTTCGATAACGAGAAAGAGAAATCAATATCTGGTTGTGAAGCATCCTCCATAACAGAAAAGGGAGTATGAGAAAGTTGGTTAGGTCCCTTAATTTCACGATCTCTTCCTTGACTATGAATGAGTATACAAAATACAAACCATTTAATTTAGTCATATATATTATCAAAACGTAGCCATAATATATTAGGTCGTTTTCAATTTGTCTTATAAGTAGTTCCTACGTACAAATGTTAGAAAGATTGAACTTGAATTTGATCCATCATCTGCATGTTAATAACCTCATCAAAAATAAAAGAATGTTAATAACTATCCTAAAGAAACAACGCCAAAGCATGTTTTTTTTTTTTTTTTACTTTCTTCCTAGTTTTCTTACGTTGGTCACACAAACTTGTTCATATATACAGCGATGGTGTACTAAACAATAAGGTATTAAGGTGTTAAACCCTAGTAAAGTAATTTCAAGAAAAACTTAATCGCCACCCTCAACGCTTGGCTAACCGTACGTCCCTTCTGTCACATGGCCCATTATATATGCTACATTTAACAAGAAAATATAGCAACAAAAACACAAGTTACAAACTGTGCTAGCTAGTGTGTGTGTAAGAGAGAGAGGGCTTCAATTATTGTCTTAGACTTGAAAAATTATATCTTATTTCAGGTGTATGTCATTTCTCTCATAGCAGTGCCACAAATGCAATGAGAGAGATGGCATATACACCCAAAACAAGCCAGGGTATACCATCTCTTTAAACTCCCTTTACACACTATCTATACACATGATGTGGCATCATGTCTTAGATGCTGACATTTTTTTAATATGTAGGCACTTGGTGTGAAAGTGTGGACATTATACGCATTCACCGAGTATGTGAAACATTAGATTTTCCAAGCAAAAAAATAAAATAAAATAAAAAATAAATTAGAGATTAGCTAAGAACACCACCTTAAAGCTACCAAGAGGTTTCCAAGGCCAGTCAGTGAGAATTCCTGGTTTAGAAGCCATACTTTCTTTACTGATACTTCCTTTTAGCTGGCTGCATGTGCAACAGTGCATTCAACCTCTATACATAGTATACTATACAATGATTAAACAACTAAAGCAAACACTATTTACTAAGTGAAGCAACCACATACTAAACAATTATGATTGAAAATTTTAATAAAATTATATATTTGATATTTTTAAATAAAATTTGAGTATAAATTTATTTACTAGTGAGAGATTAATGAGTTCTTTCAACATTTGTGTAGGGGAAATTCAATGAGTTCTACACTCTAAAACTGAGAAAAACAAATAGTCATTGTCACATCTAATGAATTTTTTTTTTTTTTAATTGGTTTTTCTTTGATATATAAAAAATAAAAATAAAAAGACAAAGTTTAGATACAAAATTGTTTGTAACCTAAGACTACAACTTTAATATATTTCTATTAGATGTGAGTTTTGACAAATCTATCATTAGATTACATTTTCTTCTTATATCTTCCGTACTTGCAAAATTTCTAGAAGATTAAAGATCAATAGCTATATCATCAATCAATTGTTTAAATTGCAAGTTTTTGTAGTGTAAAACTATGCATAAAAAATAAGTTTATAGATCATATAGTAAATAATATCTGATTTGACATGTGTATTAAAAGCGTAAAAAACATGCAATCTAACAGTTAGATTTTCGAAATATTTAGTAATGTTAATGATATTGAGTAAGATTGTAACTTTAAGTTACAACCAATTTTGTTGCTAAATTTTGTCCTAAAAAAAAAACTTTTTATTTATTAGTGAATATTTGAGACTTAATTAATACTTCAATTAGTACAAGGATACCGTTATTAATAAAAATTTGGGGGCCTTTTTTCACTGGGGCCATAGGATGTTGCATATTTGCCTCACCTATTGAGCTGACACTAGCTACATGTTTAATATATAATGAAGTACATGAATACATAAAACCCTAGTAGGATATATATATATATATATATATATATATATAGGAACTACATGGTTTAGGATTAGGCCTAAACGAGTTTTACACTTAGTTGGGCCTCTACAAATCAGAGTAAGATAGTCAGGTGCTCTAAAAGCCTTAGACACTCACGTTATCCCAAAAAAAAAGTATCACAATATTTCAAGTGCCTATATGCATGTGCCCTTTTATAAATGGTTTGAGAGAGTTAGAGGCTGTTTGAATACAAAAATTTCATCACTCAATTTCCGTCACTCAATTTCCATCACTCATCACTTAATTTTTCACACCCGTTTGGCACCATCACTCACTTTCCATCACTCAATATTTTTCACACTATTTATGGGCCCCATACCTGTCACTCAGTGCAGCTCTTTTCTTTTCTTTTTTCAGTACCCAAACTCACCAAACCCAGTAAAATAAAAAATAAAAAAAGAACTGAACCCATAAAAACCCAACCAAAAAAAGAACCCAATGAAAGAACAAAAAAAAAAAAAGAGAAAGAGTTGAACCAGAAAAACCCAGCCAAAAAAAGGACCTAGTGAAAAAAAAAAAAAAAAAAAAAAAAAAAAAAAAAAAAAAGAAGAGAAAGAACTTAACCTAGTGAAGAACATGAAGAAGCCACTAGTGTGAAAGGAAAAAGAAAAAAAAGAATATGAAGAACGCACGCACCGAACCCAGTGAAGAAAAAAAAAAGTTGTGGCTGTGACTGACAGTGGGTCCCTCCATGTAGTGTTATTTATGGAAATGCCATTAAATTATGAGTTATGGAAACTGAAAACAGCTAATATATGTTTTCAATTTCCATAACTCATAACTCAAAAATCAAAGAATTGAGTATGGAAACAGAGTTATCGTGCAACCAAATGGATATTGAGTTATGGGTCCCACCATTTTTGAGTTATAAGTTATGGAAATAGAGAATTGAGTTATGGAAACAAGTCATCCAAACAGCCTCTTAAGTCTTGGGAATAGAACTTAAAATCACCATCTTGTTAATATAGCCTATATGATCCTAGCCAATGTGTAAACTTAACTTTCTCTTTCACAAAGCTTTGTAGTGGTTGAAAATCATTTAAATGTCTCCTTAGAACATCATCAAAGTTTGATGGTTTTTAGACCCCTTAAAAACACAATTGGATTAACCTAGGTAATTAGCCAAGTTGTTACTTAGTCCAAATTAACAAATCTAGGTTATCACAATCAAAACAATCATATATCATGCAAAGCAGCGAAAAGATAAATAAGACAATGATATGATCACCCAGGAAACCAAACCGGTAAAAACCTGGGGAGGATTTAACCTAACTATCCTTAAGGTAAACTTAAATCCACTATCTTGAAAGAATCGAAGTTCATACAATAAGACTTGCAAGCCTCCATGCTCGACTTCTTATTACTACCCACCAGTAGAACTTACTAACACGACCACGTGCAAGCTCCGAATCCACGGACTCCTTTTTTCTTGGATTCACCACCAGATACAAGCACACCTGCTTGTGTTTCTTTAAGCTTCAATGGCAGCAACTGAATTGATCGTCAAGGTGTAGATAATATCTCATCCTTGAAAATCCTAAGTTTGTGTAAAGGGAAGCTCCTCTAGATCTCACAAGAGATTTACACAAACAGCAATATGAGCAACACTAAAACGTGACTAAAGTTTGCCTTTTATACCTAAGGCAAATTAGAAAACTCTAAACGTTTTAAAACAAAATTAGGGCTGAGTTGGAATTCTGCAGAAAACACATCTGACCCAATTTTTGATTGATCGAGCCTAAGCTTCGATCGATCGAACCAAGCCGAGAAGCTTAAATAGCTCCTGCATCAGCTTATTCCAACTTTACATAAACGAACCAACTTTGAGCAAATCTAAACATGACTAAACATATTGTTTTGATCATCGTTTGCCAACAATACACATTAGAGTTCTAAATACATAAAATCCTAAGTCTTTAGAACCTAACAAAGTTAAAACCAGGACATATTAACATTTCAAATTGAATTATCAATGTCATAACTAGGAGATTTTTCCTGTAGGCCTCCTTACTAGACCTATATTTCTGATAACATTTATAGGAATGGATGTACTTACCGAACACCATGAGATATGATTTCTTACAGTGATCATAACATTATACAGTAGAGGTGTAGGGGTGAAGTGTTTGTGGCAGACATGTTTTGCTTGCTTTTATTAGAGGCTGAATGAAGTTGTTAACTGACTTGCTAGCGATGATGGCAGTGCTTCAGTCTGAAGAACAGATGTGTTGCTACTTCCTTCTCTTCTATCTCCATTTTTTGAAAAATCATGGAAAAAACTTTGCCAGATTCTTGTTTTGTTTCCATGCCCTCATCAAAACTAAGAAACGCTAGTTATTCTCCTTGAATCGAATGTCTTTGTTAATGGATCCTGCATTAGTAAGTGGAAGGAGCTTTACAGCTTTGAAGTTCTTTTCTCTTGATGTCCCCGCCATAAAATGTTGCCAGAAAAAGGTTTTGTTTTGTACTATATAATCAACTGCCGTGAACCTTTATGGTGTCTTCTTGGTAGATCCATAAACTCAGGTAATTGGCTTTAAAAAAATGCTCAACCATACAACCTAGTCATCAACATCTTTAGGCTTCGTCTCTATTTGATTTGAAAGGTTCTATACTTCTATTTCTTAGCAGTTATTTAATTTATAACTTTAGTGGTGTGTATAATATCATGTGATTTAAAATCTCATTACACCTTCTTTTTTTTTTTTATAAACTCTCATTACACCAAATAAGTAATGATATATATATATATATACATATATATATATTTTGAAGAGGGAGAAAATTGGAGGTGACGGATCCACTTAGATGGACTTGACAATGCAAGACAAATGGGCTAATAGTGAACGGATCCTGGGTGAACGGACACAGGATAGACGAATCAGAAGGCCACGTGGTGCTCGACTGGTCATTATGTGGTCTCCAAGAAACTCTAAATGGAAACAACTTGTGTCTCAAGATTAACCCTAGTTCATAGAGTCCCAATATGAATAGAATTCTAATATGAAGAAGATTCTAGAATATATGCGCATTAATGGAGATTTTCTCCATAAGGAAAAGACTCGTGACGCTAGCAAAGGAGTTTGATTCTACACTACTATAAAAACCCGAAGACCCTCAGAAAAAAGGTACGCATAATTCACCCCAGTTCTGGCACTCTAGAGTTGTGAGAAGTTCTAACTTGACCTTCGAAGAGTATTTGGCCGGCACCACACTGGTGCTCTCTGTTAGGTCTTCTCTTTTTGTTGCGCAGGTATTGTTTCAAGCGTGCAAAGACTGTGTGGCTCATTGGTGATTTTTCGACATCATCAGTTGGCGCCATCTGTGGGAACGTTCGCGATTTTGTAAGCCATATTATCGCATCCCGGACAAAGAGTTGCATGGTACTTACTCACTCGATGGCAACCACCATCAACAATCAAGGCAACAAACCGCGACCCACTGCCCTAGAGAGGCAAGTCCAAACCCTCACAGCAGCAGTGGAGCGCCTCACCAAACAGAATCATGACCTAGAGGAACAACTGCACCAGAAAAATGCAGCGATGGATACCCAAGAGGAAGACCAAGAAGGCACCAACGCTAACAGAAGGAACCAAGAAGGCCTGGAAGGGAGTAATGCCCTGAGCAGGCCAGAGCGACTGGACACAAGCTGGCCATCCGTCATCAATACGACTCCGCCTCACATAATCGCCAAGATGTAGATGATGAAGGAGCGAATGGACTTTATGATGAACGTCCTCAAAGGACGGGTGTCTAGCGACGTCAATGACTTAGTCCATCAAACAGATTCACCATTCATTGCCTCCGTCACCTCAGACCCCCTTCCACCACAGTTTCGTATGCCGCAGGTGGAAAATTACGATGGATCCAAGGATTTCTTGGATCACCTAGAGTCTTTCAAGACCCTGATGCACCTACAAAGGATACCAGATGAGATCATGTGCAAAGTCTTCCCCGCCACGCTAAAAGGATCCGTAAGGATCTGGTTCAACAGGCTGACGCCCAACTCCATTGGTACCTTCAAGGAGTTAAGCACCCAATTCACCTCACACTTCATCGGGGGACACAGATATAAGAAGTCTACTGCATACCTGATGAACATTAAGCAGCGGGAGGATGAGACGCTGAGGTCTTACATCACCCACTTTAACAAAGAGGCTTTCTTGATCGATAAAACTAACGATAAGATACTCACGGCTGTATTCACAAACGGACTACAAAAGGGTAAGTTCTTGTTTTCCTTACACAAGAACGATCCAAAAACTATGTTGGGTGTGCTATACAAGGCAACCAAGTACATTAAACGCGAAAGATGCATTGTTGGCCCGAGAAGAGAGGCCTAAGAAGAGAGAAAGACAGAAAGACATACGGCAGGACAGGGGACCAAAGATGGCGAGGATAGAAGAACGACGAGAGGATAGGTGCCCAAAACCCCCCTCGGGGAAATTCACGAGTTTCACCCCGTTGACTGCCCCAATCGACCAAGTCTTGATACAAATTAAGGACAAAAGAGCCCTGACCTTTCTATGCAAGCTAAAAGGACACCCTAATAAGAGATCTAGAGACAAGTATTGCTAATTCCACTACAACCACGGCCATGACACGGCCAACCGTTACAACCTGAAGCAACAGATTGAAGCCCTTATCCGACAAGGAAAGCTACAGAGGTTCGTCAGCAAGAAGAGGACGGACCCACCCCAAGAGCAGGCTCCCTGATTGGAGAATGAGCGTCCCAAGCCACCTATAGGGGATATAAGAATGATTGTAGGGGACACGACGGCTACTGGGTCATCCAAAAAGGCTAGGAAAACTTACCTCAGGATGGTTCAGAACGTCCAGCTGATAGGTTCCGTACCAAAGATGGCACAAATGGACAACCCCATCATTGGATTCTCGGAAGAAGATGCTCAACATCTTTACCACCCACATGACGATGCACTTGTAGTCAGCATACGAGTAGGAGATTACAATACGCACCGGGTTCTGATCGACAATGGCAGCTTAACTAACATCCTTTACTACCCAGCATTCCAACAGATGAGGATTGATAGAGAGCGATTGATTCCAACAACGCTCCGCTTGTTGGATTCAAAGGAACATGGGTGTTCCCTCTTAGGTTAGTCACATTATCAGTGACGATGGGCGACTACCCCCAGCAGATCACCAATGACGTAACCTTCCTTATGGTCAACTACTCGTCTGCTTACAACGCCATCATAGGACGACCTACACTCAATTCATGAAAGGTTGTAACATCAACCTACCACTTAATGATCAAGTTCCCTACAGATTATGAAGTAAGGGAACTGCACGGAAATCAAGTGGCTGCACGCGAATACTACTTAGCTATGATAGAGATGGACGACCACCTCTAGGCCATGAACATAGAAAAACAACTGATAATAGCAGAGTCGGCGGAAGAACTAAAAGAAGAGACCCTTGATGACTCAAGGCTCGAGCGGACAACTAGAATGGGTACGTTGGCTAGTCAGCCAGTACGTCAAGTGCTCGCAACGTTTCTAAGAGAAAATCAGGACGTATTCGCCTGGAGTCACGAGTACATGCCAGGGATTGATCCTTAATCATAGTTCACAGGTTGAGTGTGTTGCCCTCATCCTCTCCCGTCCGACAGAAA
Source organism: Quercus lobata (assembly GCF_001633185.2). Lineage (NCBI taxonomy): Eukaryota > Viridiplantae > Streptophyta > Magnoliopsida > Fagales > Fagaceae > Quercus > Quercus lobata. The sequence continues at coordinate 25,461,432 of NC_044907.1, read as the reverse complement.
AAGCGAGTGTTTGCTCAAAAGCGAGACAAAGCCATAGCTGAGGAGGTTCGGAAGTTACTAGAAGCAGATTTCATTCAAGAAGTGTACTATCCTGACTAGTTGGCAAACGTGGTTATGGTCAAAAAGTCCAATGGAAAGTGGAGGATATACATAGATTTCACAGACCTCAATAGAGCCTACCCTAAAGATAGTTACCTGCTCTAACGGATAGATACCTTGGTAGACTTGACCGCAAGACACCAGCTTCTAAGCTTCATGGATGCGTTTTCAGGCTACAACCAGATCAAAATGGAGGAAGTTGATCAAGAGAAGACTTCTTTTGTTACCAGACAAGGACTCTTCTGCTACAAAGTGATGCCATTCGGACTTAAGAACATAGGGGCAACGTACCAGAGATTAATGAACAAGATGTTTGCACACCAGATTAGGAGGAATGTGCAATTTTATGTGGATAACATGCTGGTGAAAAGCTTACGAGAAAACAATCACTTGAGCGATCTCCAAGAGACCTTCGACACCCTTCGGGCGTACAACATGAAATTAAATCTAAATAAGTGTGCGTTCAGGGTTACTACGGGGAAGTTCCTAGGATTCATGGTATCCCAAAGGGGTATTGAGGTCAATCCGGAGAAAATACGGGATATAGTGGACGGACGAGTGCCAACAAGCGTTTGAAAATCTAAAGTTGTATCTTTCGTCTCCTCCATTACTCAGCCCATCCAAGCTAGGGGAAGAGCTCTATCTATACTTAGCCGTCTCGCAAGCAGCTGTCAGCGCAGCCTTGGTAAGAGAAGAGGATGGGTTGAGAGACCTGTTTACTTTACAAGCCAAGCGTTTCAAGGAGCAAAAGAAAGGTACCCCAGATGGAAAAGCTGGCTTCCGCATTAGTGACCACGACACGATAACTCTAGCCGTACTTTCAAGCACATACTATTGTTGTCCTGACAGATAAGCCTCTAAGAAGAGCTATGAGTAGCCCCGAGGCTGCGAGATGGATGGCGTTATGGGCAATCAAGCTAAGTGAGTTTGATATATAGTACCGTCCACGCACAGCTATAGAGGGACAGGTGGTGGCTGGCTTCATCGCCGAATTCACCCTCATGGAAAGCCAGGGGGCAGAAGAGATCTCGCAGTGGAGCATCCACACGGACAAATCCTCCAATAAGCAAGCAGGAGGTGTCGGCTTGGTACTCCACACTCTGGAGGGAGATAGGATCGACTGCATGATCCACCTGGACTTTCCTACGACTAATAATGAAGCAAAATATGAAACTTTGATTGCAGGACTGGACCTCGCGAAAGTAGCAAGGGCTAAAAACATGATCGTACACTGTGATTCCCAAGTCATAACCAGTCAGGTTAATGGCAACTATAAGTGCAAGAATAAAAGGATGAAGAAGTACCTCGAGGAGGTGAAGGGTTGAATTGGCAGCCTCCGAGTCAAATTCGTCCAAATTTCAAGGGAGGAGAATGAGTGTACCAATCGACTAGCTAAGGCTGCCTCAGCCGAACACATGCTCGTCCCCAATCAGGTATTATCTTTCATCCAAGTCTCATCACTTATAGATGATGGTGTGACTATGCAGGAGATAGGTTCTAAAAGCAACTGGACCACGCCATTAGTCTCCTACTTAAGGAATGGCATGTTGCCGGACGAGAAAGACGCCGCAAGGAAACTAAAGGTCCAAGCGTCCCAATTTTTTCTAATAAAGGACGTCTTGTACAAAAGAGGCTTCTCCCGCCCGTATCTAAGGTGTTTAGGCCCCGAGGAAGCGAAGTACGTCATGAGAGAAGTTCATGAGGGGATCTGCGGAAACCACTTAGGAGCACGATCATTAGTGCACGAGCTGATTCGAGCGAGATACTATTGGCCCACCATGTAGAAGGATGCGCAAGCTTATGTCAAAGACTGTGACAAGTGTCAAAGGTTCAGCAACACCATCAGACAACCATCCAAGGAACTCACCCCTATGACGGCCCCATGGCCATTCGCTCAATGAGGGTTAGATATCATGGGTCCCTTCCAACAGTGATCAGGCAGCTGAAGTTCCTGGTAGTCGGCATCGATTACTTCACGAAATGGGTAGAAGCAAAGGCCTTAGCCACAATCACAGAAAAGAATATACAGAGTTTCATATGGAAGAACATAGTTTGTAGATATGGTATACCCAGAGTGCTTGTTTCAGAAAATGGAAAGCAGTTTGATAACGATGCATTCAGAGACTTCTGCTCACAACTACGAATTAGGAACCACTACTCGTCGCCCGCCCACCCGCAGGCCAACGGACAGGTTGAAGTCACGAACCGATTCTTACTTAAAATTATCAAGACTCGACTCGAGGGGACAAAGGGTATATGGCCTAAGGAGCTACCGAGCGTACTATAGGCTTATAGAACGACAGTTAGAACACCTACAAGAGTGACGCCGTTCTGGCTAGCATATAGAAGCGAGGCGGTCATCCCAGCCGAAGTCATACTTATAAGCTACAGGGTGGACAATCACGACGAAGGGAGGAATGATAAGGCTATGCATCTACAGCTTGATTTACTGGATGAGGTCAGGACAACAGCTGAACAAAGACTCGCGCATTATCAGGACCTCATGGCCAACACAGAGACTTTCAAGTCGGAGACCTCATCTTGAGGAAGGTAATAGGTGCCGCCCGAGACCCTGCCCAAGGGAAACTCGGCCCCAAATGGGAAGGACCTGACAGAATTACGTCATGGCAATGGAAATGGACCTATCACCTTGAGACGCTAGACGGATAGAAGTTGCATCACCCATGGAACACAGAACATCTAAAGAAGTACTACCAGTAGGAGGCCATTAGCAACAGACGAGCAATGACACTCCTCATTTCCAGTTTATTTCTTTATAGTTTAGTTTCTATTATCTACAGTTCCTTTTTAGCCCAAGGGCAAGTTTTCAAGTTTTTTTTTTTTTTCAAGAACAATTTCTATGCATGAATAATAAGAGGAGTTATCCAGAATCGCCCACATGTTATATTCCTAAAAGTGGACGGATTTAAATTATAAAATCCACAAAGTGGACAATGAATTCAAACTTTGAAATCCACAAAGTGGATGGATTCCATTTAGAAATTCAAAATATAAGTCCATATAGTGGACGGATCCAACTTAAGGTTGGATTAATGTTGCCAGTTCACAAGTGGACGGACTCACCCTAAAGATGATAAATATAAGTCCATATAGTGGATGAATCCAACTTAAGGTTGGATTAATGTTGCCAGTCCACAGGTGGACGAACTCAATCTAAAGGATGATAATTATGAAAGTCCATATAGTGGATGGATCCAACTTAAGGGTGGATAAATGTTGCCAATCCACAGGTGGACGGACTCATCTTAAAGGATGATAATTAAAAAGTCCATATAATGGACGAATACAACTTAAGGTTGGATTAATGTTTCTAGTCCCTGAATGGACGGACTCATCCCAAAGGATGATAACTATCAAGTCCATATAGTGGACGGACCCAACTTAAAGTTGAATTTACCTTACTAGTCCACAAGTGAACGGGCTCCTTGAAAAGGATAATTATAAGATCCCTTTGGTGGACGAATTCAACGTAAAGTTAAATTGACACTACACATTCATCAGAAGATGGATCCATCTAAAAGATGGTTTTATTTAATCACAAACTACATGTTTAAAGTCATAAAAGTAGATGGATAATAGAATAAGTAAATGTTACTTAAAGCCCTGAAAGGGAAATGTTCAATGACGGTTAAAATCAAACATAAGCTATTCTCCGATATCTTTACAAACCAAAAAAACAACTACGCAATCTGGGCAGGAGTTTCATTCTTCTTTTCAACCATTAAATCCTCAGGGTGACGGGCCTGATCACCATCTGGGTTTGCTTGGCCTTCAATGACATCTCCTCCGTCACCATGAGGATCGTTGGCCAGGGTATCATCAGCAAAAAGTTCATTCGTACTCTCGGAATGGACGGGCTGAATAGAGGTCTGGTCCTGGGTGTTGATATTGACATGAGACACGTCTAGGTCAGGATAAGAAGTCTTGACTTGACGGAGGGCGTCGTCAAAACCCTCAGCAAATGAGCCTTCAAGCTCTGCCAGAAGGGTGTCGAAGTCACGGTACTTTCGTACAGCTTCTTCCTTCGCCTAATGGAGCCGGTCCTTAGGATCCCAGATTTCCTTTTCCTTGTCTTGCAGGACTTGCTTTAGTTACTCCGTCATCTTCTCAAACTCATCCCTAACTTGCTCCGCCAAGGCAAGCCTCTTTTCCTGGACTACCTTCTAGGCCTTCAGCTCATTCAACTCATCCTCCATCGACCTCGCCTTCTCCCATATACGGTCCAATGACGTCTCATGGTTAAGGCAACGGCCCATTAACCCCTTCATCATAAGCATTGCCCGAAGACGGATGAGTTAGTAACAGGAAAGTTGACGAAAAGAAAAAGTTAAAAGTAGACGGTTGCAAAATTACCTAAGCAATGCAAAAAAGACCCGTCTCCCCCATAGCCTCGATTGCGTGGTTGCTCAAGTCCTCATAATCGTCAACCGTTATGATGGACGAGAGCTGCTCCAACACATAATTTGAGTCCTCACGGAGGAGGACGGGCACTTTTTCAGCAAAAGGATCAAAACCCATCATTAGTCCTTTTCCCTTTCCCGGGCCAGGTTTAATGATCATCTTCTTGCCCTCAGCCTTCAACCCCACGATGGGTTCAGGGATAATTTTAGGCTTCTTAGGGGGGTGATGGTCAATCTTCTCTGGTTGTTTCCTTTTGGAGGACAGGTTGGCTAAACCCGGCCCCTTAGAGGTCTAACCCCCTTGCTTTTTTTGCATAGCATCCTACTGCTTAATGAAGGCCCTCCTTTTAGCGGCATCCATCTCTGCAAAAGTGGACGGATACACTTAGCTACATAAGTGAAAATTAAAAAATCAAAACCAAGTGTTAGCCACGGACTCACATTGAAAAACTTAAGCGTTGTATCGACGGGCGGCTATTGTTGGTTCTGGCTCGTCACAATACCAGTGAAGAGTGTCTAGCGTGACCAACTTTGCCCACGTCCTTTCCTCAAGCTTGGTTTTGCTAAAAATCCTTTCCAAAAAACTCCACTCCTCTAGAGAAACTTGTGGACGATCCCAAACTATAAAAGAAGACGGTTAGTGACATATTAATTAAAAACTATAGACTAAATATGGAAAGATTTATACCAGACGGGGCCAGTATGCCCCATGTTTTGTCGACAGGCATATGATCAGTGTCAGCAGGAAAACACATCCATTCGTCACCCTCTATGAAAAAATACCGACCTTCCAGTTCTTGTTGGAGTCGAGGGTCTCACACACAATCCTCAACAACGGGCTCCTAGGCACAAAGCTATACATGCCTTTTGATTGAGCAATCTCATCTGGACGGTAACAGTGAAAGAATTCTTTCACTGTCAACCTCCGTGCTCCGTCAGACATAGCCCCATACAAAACCTCCACGCCGAGGAAGACCCTCCAAGCATTAGGGGATATCTGGGTGACAGCCAAACCTAGATACTAAAGGAGTTGACGATGAAGTGAACTTAGGGGGAATCTGAGCCCTGCCTTCAGCATCTGCTCATAAACCCCGACACCCTCAACGCCCTCATAGGAACAGTTTTTTGACATGTAGGGAAGACGGAGGGGTATGTTGACGGGGATTTGGTACTTCTCCCTAAGTGTTTTAAAGTGAGATTCTTTAATTGTAGAGGTAAAGTCATTGATCGTCCATATGGGTAACATGATGAACTCCCTAAATCCATCAGGACCCATGATGGATTAAATTAGGGGCTCAGCATCATCCAGGCCTTCACTAGAGTCATCCTCTGGCCTTTCCGTCTCCAAACCCTCATCCCTTGAGGAAGGAGAATTGGCTGACGGACTCCTTTCTTCACTCGGATTGTCAAGGTCTTTATGACCTGACGAGTACACTTCATCATAGCCCGCAGATAAACGACTGGTTACTCGACGCATTAGACATGACCTACACATGACGGTAAATCCTAAGACTCTGACGGGACTATAATGGAGGACGATAGTACAAAGTCTAGAGATAAAAAGTGCATAAAAATTTTTAAGTAAAGGGAAAAGAATGCTTACCAAGTTGAAGTTGGGCGGTAAAAAGGCGTTGATGACGGATGCAACAGCTAAATGGTATGTTCGTCTTACAATGATGACGGGTGCGCTCTAATCATAGAATTCAGTAAAAAGTAAAGGAATGAGAGGAAGAGAGTTTGGTTTATATAGAGGGAACAGCATGGAAGACGAAGGGACGCTTTGATCCAAGTAAGCAACCATTCAATAAACACCACGTGTCCTTCGTCATTAATGATCTTAGGCCAACCTGTCAAGGCTAGGGGTGTTCCTCAAAAGGCCGGATTGAACCATCACCCCATGAGTCCTTCCACTTAGAGATCACGGACCCATGGGTTGAGGGGGCAACTGAAGAAGGAGAAAATTGGAGGTGACGGATTAACTTAGATGGACTTGACAATGCGAGATAAATGGGCTAATAGTGAACGGACACAGGATGGATGAATCAAAAGGCCACATGGCGCTCAACTGGTCATTATGTGGTTTCCAAAAAACCCTAAATGGAAACGACTTGCGTCTCAAGATTAACCCTAGTCTATAGAGTCCCAATATGAATAGAATTCTAACATGAAGAGGATTCTGGAATATACGTGCATTAATGGAGAAAATTAATGGAGATTTTCTCCATAAGGAAAAGACTTGTGACGCAAGCAAAGGAGTTTGATTCTACACTACTATAAAAACCCAAAGACTCTCAGAAAAAAGGTACGCATAATTCACCCCAGCTCTGGCACTTTAGAGTTGTGAGAAGTTCTAACTTGACCTTCGGATAGTATTTGGTTGGCACCACACCGGTGCTCTCTGTTAGGTCTTCTCTTTTTGTTGCATAAGTATTGTTTCAAGTGTGTAAAGGCTGTGTGACTCACTAGTGATTTTTCGGAATCATCATATATATATATATATATATATATATTAGGAATGATGATTGATTTCAAATAATTTGATTCATGAACAGTTAAAAATTTGCACTGTGTAGATTTTTTTTATTTTAAATATTTCATCCTCATATGAGAAAATATAATGACTCTTTACATCATTTTAGAGAAAATTGAACACCTTATACTAATATTGAAGTTGAACATTCATACCCCAGATGTGAACTTGTCATGGTAACTTTTGCATGTTATCAATTATTTGTTTCAACTTCAACACCAAGCGACAAATTTGACTCTTTGAGTCAACGTTTAATGAGAATTTGTTGCTTATTTACAGCAAACCTTATCCTCCGAAATTGTTGCTCCAATTAGAGAATGATAATTTTAAACATCTTGGCTACATGCCCGCGTGGCCTAGGCTGCGTGCTCACGCGAGCATGTCACGGCCTTGGCTGAATGACCACAGTGGGCTGCCATGCCTAGGCAGCATGCCCTGGCACTGACATGTTGGTATGACTTCAAAGAAATGCATGTCTTTGCAACCATGCCAGCCAAGGAAAAATATATACTTTGTATCATATTTTACTACTATAATTTTTTTAAAATTGATGCCTAATTGGCAATCAAATCAGCAAATCATATCGTGCACTAGCATAATATATTATCCGATGATCATATATGCCAAGAGAATGAATCAAAATTAACCTTTGTCATTCGTTCTTCTTCATTTTATTAAATTGAATTCTAAACGAAGCCCAAAAGTAGAAAAATGGTGAAAGGCAAATGGCTAAACTTAAATATGCAGGATAAGCCTCTCCTTAAGACTGCTTTAGTACTTTTGCCTAGTTGTAAAATAATTTTGGTTAAAATATTATTTTTAATCATGAATGTCGCTTTTTGGCAAAGTTAACAGAAAAATGTGATGAAGAATAATAGGTGGGGCACTTTGATATCTTTATAAAAATTGAAAGTGTAAATTGTAAGTTTTAAAAATTGAGAAACCAATTTAAGAAAAACCTAAATAAGTTTAGAAACACAAAAAAATTCATAACTATCTAAGTGATAAGTTATTATTAGATTTGAATCTTATGTCTCCAACCAAAAATACCATGTGTTGATACCATGATAGTTGAGGTACAAAACTCTCATCACTTGAACGGTCAAACCCGAATTTAATGGGTATAACTATAAAGTGTGTCATTTTTATTGTAATGCATATAATGCTACCTACATAAATTAATATAGACATGGGCTTGAAGTCCTGTGTGGACTGTCATCTTCACATTGAACCTACCCAACTTTTTATAATTAAAGCCTCCTCACCAGCACAAATCTACTTGCTACATACTTGCAATAGCATTGAGAAGGAGGCCACTTAGCACTATTGTATTAATGGTGAATATGCTTGCTTTAAAAAAGTTTGATTTGTATCACCCTTGAATTGATAAACTAATCAAATTCAACAATCATTCCTTAAGGGCATAATTATGGTAAAGAGTTTTTCAATAGTTTAGAGACAAAAATAAGGATGAGAAAAGAATTTTTCAATAGTTTAGAAATGAAAAACAAAGTTTTAGTAAAGTTTAAGGATATAAATTAAATATTTTCAATAGTTTAGAGATGAAAGATGAACTTTTCAATAATTTAGGGATGAAAAATGAACTTCTTAAAATTTAGAGATGAAAAAAAAAACTTTTAATAAAGTTTAGGGACCAAAATAGTATTTTAGCTTGTATTTTATAGGGGCATAATAAAAAACTCAGTAAATTAATGATTTTTAATTTTAGAAACAAGACAATTTTGAGATATCCCAAAAATGAAACACAAAACCAACAACTTGGAGCCAATGGAGTAATAATAAAGGAAAACTATCATGAAATTTACACCAAAAATCTTAAGTTAATATCAAAGCCAGTTGGAACCCTTGGCAATATGGTAGCTAGGGAGATCAACAAAACATATATACACATCTCACTTGTGGCAGTTAGAACTTAAATGAACCATGTTTGCTTTGCTTAGAGTAAAAAAAAAAAAGGGTGGATTCCAGTTAACTCAATTGATAAAGTCTCTGATGATTGTATAAGAGATCTAGAGTTTAATCCCCACTTACATCAAAAATTGATTGATGTCTTAGTCTGATGATGAAAAATGATCATCGGGAATGAACGTCATAAGTTGAAACTCTCTTAAAAAAAATAAAAATAAATTAAAAATAAAAACAAGAGTCCAAACCTTAAGAGGGGGGGTGGGGGTTGGGGGTTTTGGAGACATTGACACAGAATTAATGTCAATAAACCAATTCTGTGTCCCACTGAGCCCATTGTGGAAGATATATGGATCCAGTACTGTTGTAATGTTTTTCTTTCAAGAATCCTTTCCATGTTCTCACTTCTCGTGCTGGCTAATGGGCTTGCCCATATTGCCCCGATGGGCCACCTTATAAAATGACAAAAACAATTCCTATCTCCACTATGCCAGGACCCATTGTTGTGTGGGCTTGAATATTATACAGGGCCACTTCCTCTCTTTTTCCTGGTCTGGTTTAATAACAGTATTCAGGTCAAAGTTATATATATCCATTATCAAAGTTGAAAATGAAGATAGTCTTAATTTAACCTTTTGTTAATGTTATATTCTTCTTTTTTTATATAGAGAACAACATGTCTACCCACCTCTTTAGCCCAATGGGCGGCCTTTTTGTCTTGGATTGGGCTAGCTCCCATTTCCTCTCTGTCACTTCGTGTTGTCCATGCTATGGTTGGAGATAGCCCTAGCCCATTCCCTCTTGTTGTTATGTTGTTTTTGCTTGATCAATAAAGTAATTTTTTAAGAAAAAAATAAATTTAAATTTTTTAGAAGAATTAAACATAAGATCACTCACATTAAATTTTAGTTTTTAAAAACTCAGCTACTTTACATATTTTAAAACATCAATTTACAATATACCCAACATCAAATACTCTATTCTTTTACCACTTCATTTAAATATTCTTTCTTTTACTACTCAAGTCTCGAGAAAAATGGGTTTTTGCCCTTTATTTTTAAAATATCCAGCACAATGTCTTTGTTTTCAAACTAATAAGCATTGTATCCCTCTTTTGGAACTCGATTTTTTAAAAATCGAGTTTCAATGTAACTCGATTTTATGATTATCAAGTTTTAGGTAAGTTTTTACCACGCTGAACAAGTAGACGTGGCTTTTCCCAAATTTTTTTGAAAAAATTCAGCTAAAACTCAATTTTAGTCCTTGGAAATTTTTTCAAAGCTGAACTCGATATTTGTAAGACCGTGTTTCACGCGAATTTGAAAAAATATTCTATGTAACTCGATATTCATAATATCAAGTTACACTAAAATTTTTTTGTCGTGTCTGTAACTCAATTTTAAAAGTATCGAGTTATGTTGGGATTTTTAAAAAAGTGAACTCAAATTTAAGAAAAAAATTGAGTTTCACTAATGCTATATCCACAACAGATTGTTTAGAATCAACATTTCTATATCCTTAACTTCAGTGTTTCTCACAGCTCCACAGCTATACATCCCTGGACTCGGTGTTTTCTCTCAAGTGATCATCTCTCTATCATCTTAGGTACAAAACCCATATCATAATTTGATGCATATAGAAAATTTTCTGACGTAGGTGAGGAATAGTTTTAGATATTGCAAAGGTTTATCAACCAAAATGTATTTGCATATTGGGGAAATATTTTCATTTGATATATTGTATTGTTTGTGCATAGGTATTTGGTTGAATGAGCATTATGTGAGTACATTGGGGTTGTATTGGTTGTTTGGTATTGTAAATTTGAAGTACAAAAAATGAAATTTTTTAGATTTGCAAGAAGCAATGAAATATAAATCTTATTTGGCTGAGATTTTATTAAAATTGTTATTAAGAGTTTAGGAGGTATCTTAGTGAAATGAAGGAACTTAATTTGGTAGTGACTCTTGTTATTTTCCCCTTTAAGGGACACCACATTTTTTGTGGAAAAGGAAATGGGAAAATGAAAAAGTCCCCCCCCCCCCCAGTGAACACAAAAGCTAGTTGATTTTGACAATATTATGATAAATATTATTTAGGTATTGTTGATGTAATTTTGTATTGTTGATAATACAAGAAGGCTTTTATTAACAAATGGCCTCTTAAAGGCAATAAAAGTGGTCATAATGAACTCAATTTCACTATGAAAAAGGATGCAGTTCTTGGTTTTTTTTAATATGCGTCCATAGGTTATGGGACTCACATATCATACTTCATGTTAAAATCAAATAAAATTTGCATTATTCAATCGAAGGTGTATGTAGTAAGCACAAGTTCTTATTTTGAAAAAGTGAACGTACATAATCACCATTGTTAGACATTAACAATGACACCTAGACATTAAAAACGTCTAAACATTAACAACAACATCTAATCTTTATAGGTAGAAATTTCTTGGAAATCATCATTGCTTGAATTTGAGAAGTTTGAAATATCTTTGTCATCATCTAACGAAGTAATTTCATTAATGGACTTAATGACTCGCTCTTATGCCTTTCCTAGCTTTTTGGATTGCATAAAAATGGTCTAGTCGTCTTTGCATTTGATTATTCTCTTTTTCAAGACGAGTAAGTATGTTGATAGGTTCATCGCTAGGTAACTTGGCTAAACGTGCCTTAGGAACTCGTAACTCGTGCCATCGACAATACACCTTCAACTCACACCTCTTCTCATATAGCGTTGATCACAGTGATTCTGCTATGGTGAACTCTATTATGGTGGTATCTATACTCAGTTGTATAGGTTTGTCGACCATGATGTGTCCAACACTTCCAAGACTCTCATACGTGTATATTGGAACATCAATGAAATCTCTTTTCTTTCCAATCCATTTCTCTCCATAGTGATCTGTGTATGTCTGTAGTTGTTGCTCTATTGGAACTTGTGATAATACATATGTTGAAGTAGATTCAAACTTGTTACGCACAATACAATTTGATTTTGAGGTGTAGCAACTTATACCTTAGTCAATCTAAGAAGCTAATAGGGTAGAAATAAACCATTCAATATTGTGGTACATTTACAACCTCAGTTCATGATCCAAGGATTATAAAATATATGAATTTTCAGGTCTTGTCATTTCAATACAGGCTAGTAAAACAGTATATGAATAGGATTACCCATGTTCCCAATGTTACGATGATATTTCAATACGTGTGCAATAGTTTAAGCAATTATATCTACATAGTTGCAGCATACTTTGATAGAGCTCCATCTTTAATTGATGGTACGATTATTCATATATTTATGTTCTGTGCCACATGAGAGTGTTAGCATTTAATTTAATGCATATACTACTACATAAATTTATGAATGTCTTTGTCGCGTACTATCTTATACAGTTTTACTTTATTTATCAATAGTTAATACACATTGTTAACTTGATCATTTAATGTTATTGCAGACAGTATGAATGGCATATTATGGAATGGATTATTCAATTTATAGGTCATGTGATGTGTTCACCGCAATGGGTCGTTGCTGGGTATTGGAAGATGAATTCAGCTATCCAATCGATCCCCATAAATAGCCACAATGACCTTCTATTTCGTGTCCCAGACCTTGTAGTGAGATGTCGAATGCTTGTGCTTCACATGCAGAAGACAATGTAAGCATGGTACCGTTCTTGAAATGTCTTCTTGTATCTATATCTCAAGTGTGACAACAATGAACTTCGAATCCATCATCCTTCCATCAAGCTTTACCTGGAGTGATAAGCAAGTGTGGGGACCCTTACATTTTGTGATTTTCCACATGTTGTGCTTCTTGCTACAAATAGCTCAAACTGACCACAGACATGCATTATGTACACAACTTACTACCAACCTATCAAAGTCTGACTTGATGGACTAATATTTCTTATTATACTCAACAAAGAACATGGTTAATGCATGTAGCACCAAAGCCTTATTTTTTAATAGCATCCCCTTAGTTGATTAGTCTCCTTCTTGCCAACTCGTTAGACAAGTTTCCATAGAAGGTGATGGGTCATGAATATTATTCCATGTGTTTGTTATAAACCATTCGAGTGTAGGATTTAGAATGGGGCATGTGTCCACATTGTGTTCTAGTTCATCAAAGAATCCAGGATTGTCCTCAGCACCATCATTATCAATGAACTCTTCATACACATCTCAACCAATATCAATATCAAATGCCTCAACCACATAGGTTTGAACATGTTCATTTTTATGAGTAGACCCTTGTACCTCACGTGTGTGTATTACCCCTAACACTTCAGCTTCTTCAATATTATCCATATCAGCTTCATTACATGGTTGAACATTTGAGGGCAAAGGGGTGTCTTGTGTAAATGAAGGATACACATCAATTGGTACTGATTGTAGCACTTCAACTCCACTAGTATGCTACGAATCTTCGCCAACATTAAACCTAACAACCTCAACTAGGGTTGTCCAACGGGTTCAGGACCCGATCAAACTGCCTGAATCCGACAGACCCGAAGCCCATCGGGTCAGCCCAAAGCCCTTGGCAGGTCGGATTTAGGTCCTTCTCTCATAAAACCCAACTCTTTGGTTCAGGTAGCGGGTTAAGGGTTTAAAAACTCGTATAACCTGACCCAACTGAAGTTTTAGAGAAAAAAAATTACAATATCAGATCAAATCACCATCTACCATCTAGTCACGTGTGAATTGAGGATGATAAGACTGAGCACTGCACGGCACCATCTACCATCTAGAGTCTTCCTTCCACGCAAAAGCAGAGATCAAATCACCAAAGCAAACATCAGATCACTTGAACTATAGAAGAATCAGAACGGCTAAAAGCCTAAAATTGAAATGGCATCAGTGTTCAATCCCATCAGACTTCTCCCTATACTCGGTAATCCAAACAATATCAGTATCTCACAGTCACAGCTCTCTAATATTTCACAATCTCACTCTCAATATCAGTCTCCGTTCTCTCTACTCTCAATCTCAACTCTCAAGTCTCTCTAGTCTCAATCTCAGTCTCCTTTCTCTCTGCTCTCAATCTCAAGTTTCTAGTCTCAACTCTCAACCCCTCACTCCATACCCTCCACCTCCCTGGATACACTCCTTTCCAAACCCTAGTTGGCCGCCACCTCATCACCATTCCACAATCACGGGCTTATGGCTTCGCCTCACTTTCCACCATAGGTTAAAGCCTTCTCATGCTCAGTTACTCACGGATCAGCTTCTTAGTCTCAAGACTCTCGGCCTCAAATATATTTTCTTTCTTTTTCATCTATCTTTTTCTCTATTTTGAGATATGGGCATTTCATCTTGTTTAATTTTTTGAGATATGGGTTTTTAATCTTGTTCAATTTATTGAAAATTAGGGATTCATCTTGTTCAACTTAAAGATTGCTTAGCAGTACTGCCATAGAGTTTCATGTGCTTGATTCTATACTTTTCTGTTTGATTGTTTGATTCAAAGATTAGAGGACCAAAACAGACCAAGTGATTGGATTCAAATATGAAACCATAATTGTCTTGATTTGATTTGTCGGGTCAAAGATGAGTTAAAAAAAAATCATCCAAATTCATAAATTTAGCCCAATTCGAAGCCCAAACCCGCCTCCCTGAGGAATCCGACCCGTTCAACCGATAACCCGAACCGTCGGGTCTGACCCATATAGCAGGTCGGTTGTGGGTCACACTTTTGGTAACCCGATCCAGTCGGGTCGAGTCTAGGTCAGGCTTAAACCCGACCCTACCCGACCCGTGGATAGCCCTAGCCTCAATAGTTACATACAAGTCGGAAACTATGAATTGAGGTGTCTACTTAATCACTACTAACATCATGTCCACATCATCTTCACATAGTAATTGAATTGAATTGTAGAAAATTTAGGTATTCACCAGTTGCTAAGAAGCACATATACAATGGATATGATATGCGAATCCTTATTCAACCCCAAAGCTATTATTATTTTCCCTTGAAATTTTTTTCACGTGTATCCCATGTTTCACTTTAAAAAACTTCTATTTTTGTAAAGAACCTCGGTATCACAACCATGCGAGTCATGATGATATGCCTCCCCATCGTAGTAAACATATAAATAATGACAACCCATAACGAACCTAATGATAAACAGATGTAATTATTAGGCAGTAGAATTGATGTGAACTATATTGATGCAATTATAATTTTTAAGTACGCACATTCAAACTTAGTGATGTATTCTTCTTGAAATATATGTGCACAACACATGATGGACCCATTTTTGAAAATTTGTAAAATTTTCATTTCATATCATTATAGATATAGGGTATATCATCAATGTTGTGCTACCATGTGTCATGTAGTAATGCTCATGGACAAGAAATAAAATAAAATAACGTACAATAGTTTTGGGTTTCAAATAAGATATTGTAAACCAAATGAAAAGTAAACTCAAACTTGTTAATATATAGCAAGTAAAAGTATTCCAAATACGTAGCTACTAAATTCATCACCCAACTAGATAAAGACTCAGAGCAATGAGATATTAATTGAAACTCGATAATCCAGAAATTGAGTTTTTCACTGCATATAACCCGACGACCTCCATAGCATCCATGCCCTCGACACCCACCGCCTCGCTTGCCACGGCCTATGGCCCGTGTACTCGTCTTGCTTGCCGCACGTGCATTCTCCAACGTCACCTGATTGAGCTCTTACATAATCTCCAGTGTACGCTTAAGGTGATTGTACATATCAGAATTTCATTCGCACGTTAGTAGTAATTTAACATTAGACTTAACTTGTGAAATAAGGGAGTAATGTTTACAGGGTGGAAAAGAAAGCATGCAGCAACACACATATATCATCAATCCATAAAAGAACCATTGAATTGTTGTCTTACCAAGATTTCTCAATATGCAAACTCTCATGTAATGAATCATCTAGTGATTTTAAGATACCACTTCATGTAAGCATCAAGGTACGTTATGTCACCATCCAAGATTGGTGCATCACAAACACATTGCACTCGATTGGCCCATTGTTGAATATAGATAGCATGTTCTACGGCTCAATCCTTGCCATATTTATTTTGTAATGATATATTGTGAAGTGCAGCTAAAGTATCCACAAAACCCAATGGCAGTTGTTTCATCCCAAACTAACAGAAGACATGTTCCGGAGGATGCTCCTCCACTGCCCAAAAATAAAAGGCACAACGAACCTCAATATATGTTGGTCGACAGTGCAATATATGGGTAGAGAGTCCAACATATTCTTGTATCGTATGGCTCCCATACAATCTGAATAAATGGTCAAGAAAAAAAAATATAATAACAATTTATTTGTGTCACAAATGTCATACATAACAACTATATATCTAACACAAATGGTGCAAATAGATTTTTGAAAATTGAAAGTATTTGTATCCATCATGTAATAAAAATACTGCAATTTATCATAAACCCATATGGGCCTTACTTCATAGAGTAAGCATTTCATCTTTTACCTATTTTGTGATTTTGAGAGATTTTAATATTGCACTAAATGAAAAAGGTGTGTAATTGTTCCGGTAATCATAAACCCACGTAGGTAGATCATAATTATATTTTCATGACATAAAGTAGTAGAATACCTGGTGTGCCCATATTGAAGACAGTGATGCACGACACACCACTAGGACATACGTGGCATACTGTGTGGTGCACTTTGGCCCATTCCATCTAGCAAACATACAGTTTGGTCAAATGCTCATTAGTTATTTACACAAAATCAATACAACTTTAAAACATTACAAGATGCATATTCATTAACAAATACTTAAAACAAATTATGGATAAAAATTTACATACCTATTGGCGAGGGTACCTACCTACACCAGCTGTTATAGCAACCTCGTAATTGGGCATATCTGTGGAAACCTTGAATAGGCCCACAATTGCACCAACATAAGTGTTCCTCCAATCTGCTTTGCCTTCTTGTTTTGATGCCTTACATAAGTGCCTATAGAGCCATCCTAAGGCTGCACTACCCCAACTGTACTTCTTCGCATCGTTGATTAGGCTGAAGAACTATAGAGGCATGATTGAGATCCAGGCATGATTTAGATCCGTTGTGCCAACTTGTCCATAAACAATGTGGACCCCAACCGAACAAGTACATGATAGTGGGCATATTACTGCACTAGTACGTCACTGGCATCCACAGCTAGGGGAACTCTAAACTGTTCAGCAAGCCAGTTGATTTGTATCCTCGCCCCAGCAAGGATGGACTTGTTTCATTGGGATATGGTATTGAGGGTAGAGGAGTAAAACCTAGGAACTCTTCACACACGTCCTTCCACATCAAATTTGTCTTCCCAACCATGAGAAAACCATCCACATGAACTCCTAGCATCACCTTAATACCTTGTAAGGTGATACCCATTTCTCCATGATGTAAGTGGAATGTGTGTGTCTCCGGATACCAACACTCGACCAAAGCAATGATCAATACGTGATCAATTGCCAAATCTGGGACGCGAAATAATCCTTCAAAACCCGCCTCATTGATACAACGAGTGATTCGTGGATCTAACCCACCCTGAGGTAATGAAATGGATCGACACCGACACTTTAGTACACCTGGCACTTGCTGCACACGGAAGAACATTGGGTTAAGAAAGTGCATACAAATTAACAATAATACTACTATATAATAATGAGAAACAACAATATATGATGAAGATATATCAATATATGATGGAGATATACAGCAATAAAACTACTCATAAGTGTTGGAAATATTCTATGATGATTGAAAAAAGGGAAATCAATCCACTACCCAAAATGCAATATATAATGGTTTCCCCAATAACATCAGTGATATTAATGTTTCAATACAAGTCATCATTAATGTTAAAACCAAATGGTCCACCTTTGAGTATACCAATTCCTTTACATTTTAAGCATGCTATCATCCTCAGATTGCCACATCTCTTGCACACACCCTAAGTGCTGAATATTTGAAGGTAAAAAATACAACACAAACATAAAAACTATCAAAATGTTGACATGTGTCTAATCAAGAACGAAGTTATGAACCATTGCAAAATATGCTTACAATTATTGTTATCAATCTCTAAAAATAGTTTTGAACTTTTGCTAGGAAACCAGCTATATAAGTAATGTCACTCTCTTCTAAAGTCAAAACAAGATGCAAATGTTGGGTTAACATTAAACCTCTTGCCGGTAGTGACCATTGTAAAAGACGAGGATGAAATTATAAACCTTAAACCTATTAACAAAAGTACTAGTAGTATATATAAATCCCCACTTATAGGTAGCATATATCACTCATGAAATTCTTAACAAGACAAAGAACCACCAAATATCTACCATAAAAGCATAATTACCTTGAATATTGATGGTGAAGTAGTTCCTTGGACATTAATATCTATAAATAAACACTTATATAGGCTAGTTGTCAAAGAAAACCATAGGTTAGGTCCCACCACACTAATTGGCAAGTGATTAGCAATATTCTTTGAAGAGTTCTTAATAAACTACTGCAATGGCAAATAATCAAATAAGAGAGAATACCAAAATGAATACAAATTGGAGGACTAAAGCTTAGAGAAGTCACTCCAAGCTTTCATAATACAAAACTCTAACAACTCTTCAAGTTGGGGTAGACTCAAATTCTATTTTGTGATAAAATCCCCTTTCCATTGAATCTGCTAATTGAAGGGGATCATTCACCATCAAAATAATAACCAAATGCTCGGAATTTAGTACAAATATGTATTTGATTGTTGATAGGGCCTTCCTATAGCCAAGTGGATCGATGATCTGCTTGCCACCTTAAGATTTTGACATTCTTGGATCCAAGTTCCATGTCTGACAATGATTGCATATCTGACACACATGCAATGATATTAATAAACCATTGATCTTAGCTAGACATTAACAAAATGACACTTAACTATTCACCACAAAAGGAGATATTGACCTTGTTTGGATTATTTGCAAAATGGATAGTAAAATAAAATGTAAACCAGTTATACTGAGCTCCATTGTTTTTATTATGTCTAATACCAAATATCGACCCATGGTTCTTTCTCTCACTAAATACAACGATAAATTCCACTATTCCTAGTAACCACAAATTGCATTTTCCATTTTTTTTTTTGTAAACACATCGTAACTTTCATGGACACAAAGTTACAACTAGCAGACATAACAACAAACCAGAACAAACAGAGCAATAGCAACACAAAATTGCAGATTCAACTCAAATAGGTGAATTAATATCTAAGAAGATAAACTGACTAGTACATACAAGTAACAAAAATGGCTTAGAACTTACAAGGTTTCTAAGTTAACCAAATTCCTAAATTTTGGAGGGATTGTTCCAGAAAATTAATTTGCTTCAAGATTTTTAGTTAAAAAAGTTTCCATTTAGATTGCTAGCAAGTTCATCTTAAAGTATGCAAACTTAACACATATACATAACACATGACTAGATAAATGATTCACTTGTCGTCACAGGTCACAGATTAAAGGATAAGACTATTTATGGATACTTTATACAAGACAAAAATATCTACACTATTAAGAACAAGAAAAATGGTTTGCAATGTGTACTTAATGGAGATCATGTATGTGAGATTATAACAATATTGGTAATGCCAAGAAAAAAAAAAGGACAGTATTGATAAATAAGAACAAATGTCGTGTTTCTTACTTTGGGGGTGTGAAAGACTCACACTTGGTGACACAACTTACAAAAGGTCACCTAATCATAAAGAGATGACAATAATGTAATATTGTCAGCAACAACCAAAAGAATGAGAAAAACTGGAATAATGGCTCTTAAGTCGTTATTCAATAGCAATGTGGAAAATTAACTCATACCACATAATTCTATAGGCATCTGATCATATCAAGAAACAAATTTCACTATAGGATTCACTACAGAAGCACTATAGAATTCACCAAGGTTAAAATAAGTCCACTAATCATCTAATTTTTAAGCAACAACAGATCACTACAAGATCTGCCAACAGACTCACTAATCATCCCTATTATAATAATCAAACACCATGCAGCTCTAGAAAGATATTGCAAAGAACAAAGGCATGAGGATTTGACAAAATACCCTAAACTTATGCATTTGTATACCAACAACAAATACAAAAAAGTGTATGCGATGCAATCATAAAACCCAAGTATCAGAACTCAAACCCATTCAAAGGATTAAAAACCCAAAAAAATTGAACTTAGATTAAACAATTACCTTAATGCAGTTCTAATCCTTTGCTCATACAGCAAAAAGGATAAAACCCAAATCAGCTGTAACTCTAATTTCTAAGGTTGAGGGTGAGGGTTAGAGCTTCTTCGTTAGATGATACTGTTTTTTTGGTTGTGTTTCGATTTTGGTCTTGAGATTTTGTGAAGAGCTCTGCCACAACTGAGGGAGAAAGAAGAGGAGATGGCCTACTGAAGGAAAAGACTAGAGCTTAGGGATGCTAGTTTCAGTGGAACTTGGTATCTCTGATATCTAGTTACACATTCAAATTTATTTTTATTTAACAAGCAACTCAATTTTCCAATTACAGAGTTACAAATTTCCCGAGGAACTTGATTTTATTAAAATAGAATTCCAGCTGGATTTTTTTAACCTGAAAAAGCCACATCTGCTTGGTCCAATATGGCAAAAATAGCATATAACTCGAAAATAGTAAAATCGAGTTCTATTGGAAACTTGATTTTTTAAAAATCGAGTTTCAAAATAAGGACACAATGCTTAATAGTTTGAAAATAGGAACATTGTGCTGGATTTTTTAAAAATAGAGGGCAAAAACCCATTTCCCCCCACAAGTCTCTATTTAACTTTCATTTAAATAACGTATTTTGTGTTTACCATTTTGTTGGGCTTTGTGGAGCCTAGTTGTGCTTGATTCGGATTATTATCTGATCCAAAATAATATTGTTACAGTTTTTAATGAGAGATTTTCTGAGGTTTAGTCCATGGAGCGGAGGCTTGGGCTGCCCAAGCTGTAGCACAAGATATAAAAACTGTTGTTTTAGAGATTAGGGTTTGATGTTGTTTCAGTGAGAGAAAATTGTACTACCGTACTCTATATTTTTTCCTTGAGAATAGTGAAATCCCTACAACTCTGTAAACATAGACAAATTGTCAAATCATGTAAATATTGTCTTATGTGTGATTATTTTTTCTTTGTGATTATTTTTTCTTTGGCATATATTTTTCTTTATTTTTGTATCTCACATATTTGAACATATTCTCATCACATCTAGCTACAGTAAATTGCTAGAGATAACAGTCTACGGTAACTAGGTATTAAAAAATTATGGACTTGGTACTTGCGAAATTATTTTTTTCAGTGTCCTAAAATAGCATTTTTTGCTCACTAGGGAAAAAAATGGCGGGTAATTAGCATTTAGAAAAGGAGGGCAAGCGCGCCAAATAAAATAAAATAAAAAATTGAACTTCGCATTTTTTTTTTTTGGTTAAAAGGGAAAACAAAAACAACACTAAGCAACAAAAACAGGGGCAGGACAGAGCCTACTAACAACCAGCCCAGCGGCGTCATCCAAAAAGTGGGTTTTAACTTCGCTTTTACTCGCACCCTCAACCTCAACACTCTCTGAAACCCTACCCAGCTAACGCTTCCAAAAACGGCGACGCTTTCTCCGGCAAATCTCAGGCAAAATTTCAAACTGTAAGTTCAACGTTTCGTTATTCTCTTCTTTTTAATATTCTTTGTGAAATTATTCGTTTAAAAAAATAATAATAATAATGAAAATGTTTTCTTTGTGTGAAAATTTATATCATGAAACTCATGGATTTAAATTCGTTGTTGAAAATGTGAAATCCACAATTCATTTCTCTCTCTCTAAGCGCACTGTTTGGTTGTCGAGAAACCGCGGGAAAATTTAGATATATAGTGAAATCTTTATTCATTTCGAATCTCAAAATTTTAGGTTTTTTTTTAAAAAAAAAAAGTAAAAAAAGGTAAGAGCTCTAAATCAGAAGATTTGTCTCAATTGTGTGTGTTCGCGCGAAAATGTGTGAAATTAGTTTAGGGATTTTGGTTAGGGTGGAATGGAAACTTTTAATCTATGTAAATTCAAAGAGTGTGTTTAGTGAAATGTAATTGGTAGAGAGAAAAAAAAAAAGGGAAAAGGTAGAAATGGGGTTTTTTTTTTCATTACATTGTGACTTTGACTTTTTGATGCGAAATCAGGCACTACAAGTTTATGTGTTGTATGGTTGTATAATATTTTGAAATGGGTGGAGGTTAAAAATCTTTAACATTGGGACAGTAATTGAATTTCATTTAGATCACATAAATCAATTAGATTAAGAAGAAAAAAGAATTAGAGTATATGTAATTATTTATTTATGTTTGTGAATCAAGGTTATAAGAACTCTGGTAAGAAGTAATTACAATGAGCTACAATGCTTAAAAGTGGTTTCGGTTTCCTTCTACATAGTTTGCTTTTCTGCAGAAAATAAGTATCAGCTGATTCTTTGGGTGATGCAGTCATTTGACTTGCTTCTTGTGTACTTCGTGCTAAAAAGGTTGTATGCGCACGACTCCTGTTAATGTAAGGTCTAGGAGAGGTAATTGGGAGGCTGAGTGACCCTAATTTTGGAGAGGTTGATTTTTGCACTTGAATCCATGGCATGTTGCCAGGGTAGAGGGCACAAATCATCATACAAAGTTCCATTCTCTATGTTGTGCTCTCTGTGATGTGCATTAAAATAACAAGTTCTTGTATAAGTTAGTTTTTTATGCTTCTTTTGTCTGCAACTCTGTGGCAAATATTGATACTTGGTTATATTGTTTTACTTCCCAGTTTGCTTAAAGTAATACTGAACATAGATATTGTTTATGAGTTGTGCACTAGAATGTATGAGTTATCACTGACTTTGGTGTCACATTATCCCTTGTAGTCTTGTAGACCTGTTTTGTTTTATGGGTTATTTCCACATGATATATTCACAACACATGGAATATTCTGTGTCATGCAGCTTTAGTTTGTGAGATTAGTTTAATATTTAGCATCTGGAAATGCTCAATTTCCTAGATCAAAACACCCTTTCCCCTTTTGATTTATATGCAAATTGTTAGTGTTTTTCTTAATTACTGTCTGTAATAAGTTGTCTGTTTGAAGTAAAGGACTTGTTTATTACAGTTATTTTAGGGTGTTTGACTTCAATGACCATTAGGACTGGCGGCGGTCTTTTCTGAAAATTTTTCCCACATTGTAGTTTTCCATTGGGTGGAAAATATTTGCTTGAGCAATCATTATTTTGACTGGTACATGTATTAGGCCTTTCCCAGGACCATGATTTTCACATAATTGCATGGTGATAATATGTTGCATTCAAGATACCAATCCTTGGAAGAATCTATAAATCTATGTCAAAAGGAGATTTAATTGGGTTACTAGTTTTCTTTGCATTCTTTTGGCAACATTGATATCTGAATTTCCTGCTCTTTTTGGTGACTTTTATATATGACAGACTGGTAGTCAGTTAGTTGTCCAAGTTTTCTTAAAGGACTAACCCAGCTACGGTGGCTTCTTGAATTCACTCGCATATTCAAATTTGACTGCAGATAGCAGCATGATTGACAAAGTTTTCAAGCATTGTGAGCACAATGGGACAATTGATAAGCTATCCAAGAAGGGTTGTCAATGCTTTTGTCCCTGGAGTTGAGGATTTGTAGTGTAGGTTTTCCTACGATTCTCATTTTGATATTACAAATCATAATTGTGAGAGAGATGGAGCAAACACAGTCAGGTAATGGAGGAGCAGAAGCAGTTCTAAATCTCGAACCCAGCTCTTCAATTTCTATTGCATATCACTCTCTATTTGGTCCTCATGATGACCTGATCCTCCTTGAGCTTGATGAGAAACTTCTACCAGATATCCTTCAACAAAGGTAAGCATATTGCTTCATTTTAATTCTAGGGTCTTATTTAGTCTCTCTGATTCCCAATTTTTTGTACGTTCAATATAATCTAACGTGTTCTTTTCTAGGATAACCTTAAGAGGACAACCTGATGAAGATGCAGTTCTCTGCACTGGGTCAAAAACTTATGGTATCAAGTTTGTTGGTAATTCTAATTCTGTATTCCTTATACCCCCTTCAGATCAAACAGAATTTTGTGAAAATTCTTTAGATTGTAAGAGGAAAGATGATGACCAACAAGGTGTTGCATCTGTTATCAAAGTCGCACCTGGTAACATGGAACTTGTTGAAGTTGCTCCAAGACTTGACAAGCTTAAATTGCTTCTCTCTGAGAATCCTTACACGTTCCAGGAGGACTTGGAAATGGAGGATTTGGAGGTGGTAGAGAAAGGTAATACAGGACTCTATAAATGGGATGATCTTGTTGAAAAGGTTCAAGCTAGTGATGAGGAATTGAGGTCTGAATTACAGGCTCTTTCAGCGGTGGAGATTGGTGGTTATTGGAGAATAGTTGATGTGAAGTACATGGACACAATTCTGAGGATGCTATTGCACAATTCAGTAATAAATGACTGGTCACTTGATGCACTTAATGAAGATGAAGTAGTGAGTATGCTAGAATCAGATGGGTATCCTCACAAACTTGCACATCATTGTTTGCATGTGTATGGTAATAAGGTGGATGAGAATTTGAGTAGGCAGGTGTGGAAATTGGATGAGAGGCGAGTATGTGTGCATTTTGCAAGGGAAATTCTGAAAGAGGGGAAGAAGAAAATGGAAAGTTTCATGAAGGAGTGGATGCAGAAGATTCCAGAAGGGATGCAAGCAAGCTTTGACATGTTGGAAGGCGAAGTTTTGACAGAGAGGCTTGGTGTCGAGACTTGGATTCGTGCCTTCAGTGTTTCTTCTTTGCCATCTTCACCTGCTGAGCGTTTCTCCATCCTTTTTAGAGAGCGGCCAAAATGGGAGTGGAAGGATTTACAGCCTTACATCAGGTTGAATTTTGTTTTCTTGCCATCCTTTTTCCTGTTACCATTTTCTTGTTCTTATTCACAATTAGTTTTTTTTTTTTTCCTTGTTTAAATTTATCGAACAGGGATCTGAGTGTACCTGGTCTGTCTTCAGAAGGTTTGCTCCTCAAATACACTCGAAGATCACAACCAACCCAGGATGCAGAACCAGTTTTCAGTGCAAGATAGTTCGAACACAATTTATACAAATCAGAGTAAGATAGTCAGGTGCTCTAAAAGCCTTGGATACTCATATTATCCCAAAAAAAAAAAAAAAATGGTGTCATAATATTTCAGGTGCCTGTATGCATGTGCCCTTTTTATAAATGGTTTGAGAGAGTTAAGTCTTGGGAATAGAACTTAAAATCACCAACTTGTTAATATAGCCCATATGATCCTAGCCAATGTGTAAACTTAACTTTCTCTTTCACAAAGCTTTGTAGTGGTTGAAAATCATTTGATGTCTCCTTAGAACATCATTAAAGTTAAAACTAGGACATATTGACATATTAACATTTCAAATTGAATTATCAATGTCATAACTAGGAGGTTTTTCCTGTAGGCCTCCTTAGTAGACCTATATTTCTGATAACATTTACAGCAATGGATGTACTTACCAAACACCATGAGATATGATTTTTAGCAGTGATCATAACATTATACGGTAGAGGTGTAGAGGTGAGTGTTTGTGGCAGACATGTTTTGCTTGCTTTTATTGGAAGCTGAATGAAGTTGTTAACTGACTTGCTGGCAATGATGGCAGTGCTTCAGTCTAAAGACATCAAGAACAGATGTGTTGCTACTTCCTTCTCTTTAGTCTCCGTTTTTTGCAAAATCATGGAAAAAACTTTGCCAGATTCTCGTTTTGTTTCCATGCCCCCATCAAAACTAAGAAACACTGGTTATTCTCCTTGAATCAAATGTCTTTGTTAATGAATCCTGCATTAATAAGTGGAAGGAGCTTTACAGCTTTGAAGTTCTTCTCTTGATGTCCCTGCCAGAAAATTTTGCCAGAAAAGGGTTTTGTTTTGTACTATATGGTGTCTTCTTAGTAGATCCATAAATTCAAGTAATTGGCTTTAAAAAAAATGCTCAACCATACAACCTAGTCATCAACATCTTTAGGCTTCGTCTCTATTTGCTTTGAAAGGTTCTATGCTTCTATTTCTTAGCAGAATAGCTGTAATTTAGTTTATAACTTTAGTGGTGTATATAATATCATGTGATTTACAATTCTCATTACACCTTTTTTTTTTTTTTAATAAACTCTCATTACACCAAATAAGGAATGATAATTATTTTTTTCTGAAAGGAATGATAATTGATTTCAAATAATTTGATTCATGAACAATTACAAATCTGCACCGTGTAGATTTTGTTGATTTTAAATATTTCATCCTCATATGAGAAAATATATGATGTTTTACATCATTTTAGAGAAAATTGAACACCTTACACTAATATTGAAGTTGAACGTTCATATTTCATACCCCAGATGTGAACTTGTCATAGAAACTTTTGCGTGTTATCAATTATTTGTTTCAACTTCAACACCAAGCGACAAATTTGACACTTGAGAGTTAACGTTTTATGAGAACTTGTTGCTTGTTTGCAACAAACCTTATCCTCCGAAATTGTTGCTCCAATTAGAGAATGATAATTTTAAATATCTTGGCTACGTGCCCATGTGGGGTATGCCATGGCCTAGGCTGCGTGCCCACGCAGGCATGCCACGGCCTTGGCTGCATGCCCACAGTGAGCTGTCATGCCATGCCAGCCAAGGAAAAATATATACTTTGTATCATATTTTACTACTATAATTTTTTAAAATTGATTCCCCATTGGCAATAAAATCAACAAATCATATTGTGCACTAGCATAATATATTATCGGATGATTATATATGCCAAGAGAATGAATCAAAATTAACCTTTGTCATTCGTTCTCCTACATTTTATTAAATTGAATTCTAAACGAAGCTCAAAAGTAGAAAAATGGTGAAAGGGAAATGGCTAAACTTAAATACGCAGGATAAGCCTCTCCTTAGGATTGCTTTAGTACTTTTGCCTAGTTGTAAAATAATTTTGGTTAAAATATAATTTTTAATCATGAATGTCGCTTTTTGGCAAAGTTGACAGAGAAATGTGATGGAGACTAATAGCTGGGGCACTTTGATATCTTTATAATAATTGATAGTGTAAATTGTACAAGACTCTCAATTCTCATCACTTGATGGTTGATGATACCGTGATAGTTGAGGCACCGTGATAGTAGAGTTTCATCACTTGAACGGTCAAATACAAATTTAATGTGTATAACTATAAAGTGTGTCATTTTCATTGTAATGCATATAATGCTACCTACACAAATTAATAAGTCCTGTGTGGGCTGTTTACTTTACATTGAACCTACCTAACTTATTATATTTAAAGCCTCCTCACCAGCACAATTTTTTTTTTTTTTACAAGATAGAATTTCTACTCTAGCCTAATCTAAGTATATATGTGTGTGAAGTTATCTCCTAAAGACTTGAACTTCGGCCTTGACCCTCCATACTATACAAACATTTATACTTGTGGAGTGACCACCATACCAAAGCACAAATCTCCTTACTACATACTTGCAAAAGCATTGAGAAGGGGGCAACGTAGCACTATTGTATTAAAGGTGAATATGCTTGCTTTAAAAAAGTTTGAGTTGTATCAACCTTGAATTGATAAACTAATCAAATTCAACAATCATTCCTTAAGAGTATTGGGATTATTTGACCGACAGTTACTTAAAAGGCTCATGTTAATGGGTGCCTTTAGAGTAATTGTTAATAAACTATTTTAAGAAAGTTTAGGAAAATCACTTTTAAGGATAATATAAAAAGGCAATTTTTTTTTTCTTTTTCCATGAAAGGTTTCTATTTTTTTTTTTGGCTCCGAGATAGAATTCTATTCTAGAAGCCTAATCTATAAGAAGTGCACTTCCTCCTAGAGACTTGAACCAAGACTCTTCCCTCCACCCACAAAAACTTGTACTTGTCTAGTAATCATCAATTAACTTTCCCTGCTTAAATATGATTCAGTCTACTTAATTCTCTGGCCACTGCGCTGTATGCCAGTGCTTATCTTTTAGTATCTCAACCAATCAAAGCTATGGTAATATTAAATAGAAGGTAGAGTGGATACGTAAAATTTAAAAACAGTGTGAGCTAGTTGTATCACTTGAAAGAAAGAAAAAAATGTTGGAACTCCTCTGATTTAACAGCTACTGATAAGATTGAATGCATTCATTGGCACATATTTTCAATGGCTACAGCTAGAACCATCACTCAAAATTGGCCTCACGTTGTAAGTCAAATGTCGGAAATTGAAGTAGTTGGAGAAGAATGGCAGTTGAAAGAACGTGTCTATATCTAGGCTAACTTCATGCATGACTAAGCATGAAAAGCTAGCAATCTTTAAGATGGGAAGTTTTTATGTTGTCAAAAGAGTTAAACGAGAGAAGAAGAAGAAGCCAAGTGCAACTCTCTTTGTTCTTGACATATATGGAAACTTGGACCATTTCCTATTGGAATCAGTGCAATAACTAGGTACGAAGTATAAACTCTCTATATGTGGCAAGAGTCCAGTGAGTTCATGTTTTCTTATTTTAACACTTCTTGATTTACAAAACCAATGTGAAATAATTTAAAATGACTCATCATCTCAAAAGAACCAAGAGGGAGAGATCATGTTCTGGTATTCTACTTTGTGGTTCACAATTTGCATAAGCTTCCCAAGCAATTTTAATGTGGTAACTAACTTATATTCATTTTAAATCTTCTTTATTTTTTTATTTTTATTTTTTTTAATGTAGGTATTCTTTTGCAAAAGAGAGGAGGCCAAACACTTAACAATCAAAAGCTCCAGAGTCTCTCTGTACAGAAACTTGGGTTTGTGTACTAGCAAAACTGGAAACTGAGATATAAACTTAATTATCTCATCTCTTATTGGGTATTGTGGTCTAAATGAATTACTGGAATCTGATCTATCATGTGTTCTTACTTCTTGCTTGACATTTGCATTTCTTTACAGAATATTAAAAAAAAAAAAAACAAGATCCTTGTCAAAACAAAATGTGATATATATATTTATAATGGAACAAAATGTGATATGATACCCCAAAAAGGTGATAGAGTTTCTGATTTTATGTCTTCCCTACGATTATGTGTTTCTGATTTTATGTCTTCCCTACGATTATGTCTTATAAACGCTCAAATTTGACACGACACTCCATCTGATGACAAGGTTTTATTTTTATGTCTTCCCTAAGACTCTGCCTAATAAACACTCAAATGCGACATGACACTCCATCTGATGACAGAGTTTCTATTTTAGAAAGAAAAAAAAGAGAGAGAAGAAGAGGAAGAACTCGATGATGAAGGAAGGCTTGTCAATATGTGGAGCAATTATTGCTGCATTCTAATTATGCTATCAAAATTTGCCTAAGCCAGTGATGTGAAGTACCAAAGTGTTGAACTATATGAAAGTCAATTTGATAACTATTCTCTAGCATATGTTTAATATAAATTGAAATATTCTTGTCACATTGTCTTTTATCTCTATTTTTGGATTTCTGAATGGCACTTTTTTCTTGGATTTCACTGTTCCATACATACCCAGGGTCATATTCTTGCTTTTGCCACCTCAGTACTTGTAAATATTCTGATTTGCAATGATGTTGCTTGTATAGAACTTGAATATGTTTTCCTTAATTATACAATATATATGAGAGTACTTATTGGACATTTTTCTTGGCCAGGAGAAACTTCATTTGAGTTTAGTGAAGAAGTTTGCAATGGAATTCCTCGATCTATTTATTGTGGCATTAATGCCAGTTCTGAAAATACTTTTGGTTTCCGCTGTTGGTTTATTTCTTGCAACAGAGCGTATCAATCTCTTGGGGGCAGATGCAAGGCCATATTTGAATAATGTAGGTCAAAATTTCCCGACTGTTCAATTCCTTTTCTTCTTTTATTAGTCTTCTTATCCTCATGTTGTATATGCTTATTGTAAAGTTCCAAAATCAAGTTTCTTTTGCTTATGTTAAGCGCATTGTCTACTAAGCTGTAGAGGTACATTTTTTGTAATCTAGTCTCCAAAAGTGGCTGCACATTTAAGGATGATGAAACTTAACATGTAAATTAAGAAATAATGAAAAATGTCAACCACTTTCAATTGATCATATGGTAATCCATTATTGATTGCACTTTTCAGGGCGCTGTTGCATCATCCAATGTTATTGAAACTTCATGAAAAGATTTAAAATTTCTATTCTCTTTGAAAATTGTAATGCTTGAATTTGCTGGCCAAAGAAGTTTGCTTTCACTGTTGTTTTTTAGTTACTTTCATTAAGAAGAAATTTACTTTTTGAAAGTTTATGCATGTTGATTTTTAATTCTAATGGTTAGATTCCTATTAACTAAAAATCAGATTCAATTCTTTAATGACTTGTACACTGTTCTTTTATCATTGAATTTTCAAAGTTGTGCACCCTGGCTAGTTTCCCAGCACCTGAAAAGGACTAACAACACTACTTGTATCTGTGTACAGTTGGTGTTTTATCTGTTCAGTCCATCAATCATTTTTAGCAACCTGGCTGAAACAATTACTTTAGACAGTTTGACAAACTTGTGAGTTCATTTCTGTCGTTCTTCTGAAATTCTTCCCCTCCACCCCTTTCTTTTTTCCTATTGTAACTTATGGTTAATGCGTAGGTGGTTCATGCCAGTGAACATCCTTCTCACATTCATTATTGGGTCTGCCCTTGCATGGATACTGGTAAAAATCACAAGAGCTCCTCAGCATCTTCGAAGCCTAATCATTGGTTCTTGTGCTGCAGGTAGACAAAAACCCAAATGAATTGTTTATAGGAGTACATTTTCTTAGGGGTGTGCATGGATCGGGTTAGGTGGTTTAAGATGATTTTTTGACCCAACTCACCATAGTGGATTAAAAAAAATTCAACCGAACCCAACCCATCACATAAGTCTAACCCAACCCACATGGGTCAGGTTGAACCCATGGGTTGGACAATTTTTTTTTATTACTATTATTAATAAATTGAGCAAAAAAAATATAAATATAAATATATTAAAAAAACCCAAAGATTAATATCATTAATATCAATATAACTCTTTAAAGGCAAACAACACTAATGACTAAACAACAATAGTAATTTACTAGATTTGTGTGAACTAATTGGCTTTTATATAGGATAGGAAGAGCTGGTTATTTAAAAAAAATTTATTAATTATATAATATATTTTAAATATGTATTAAATATATGAGTGGGTCGGGTTAGGTTTAACGGGTTTGAAATTTTATAACTCGAACCCAACCCAACCCGCTATCAAAAAAAAATTTGTAACCCAACTCAACCCACAAATCCCTAAAAACCTGGGTTGGGTCGGGTTGGGTCGGTTTTGGTGGGTTGGCAGGTTGACTGCACACCCCTATTTTCTAGTCATACACCATAGCCTGATTGAGAGCGTATATAGTACAATGACTTATGATACACACTACAATAGGTATTGCATTAAAATTTAAAAATGCTTTTGGAACTCCTCAGCATGACTTAAATTGGGAAACTACAATTTCTTTAATTTCACTTTGAAGTAAGATAAAAAATATAAATAAAAAAAAATTTACCTTAACAGTGATAGTATTTAGTTCCTCTTTTTCAATACCACAAGCTTTTTTGCACAAATTTTACAGTGTCTTTCAGTTTATATAAGATACATATGAAACATGATACATACTGAAATGGTTCATTTTTTGACAATTTTGTCAGGTATTGTCTTTACCATCTACAC
This sequence comes from Quercus lobata, assembly GCF_001633185.2. NCBI lineage: Eukaryota > Viridiplantae > Streptophyta > Magnoliopsida > Fagales > Fagaceae > Quercus > Quercus lobata. The sequence goes on along the minus strand of NC_044907.1, from coordinate 25,429,631 downwards.
CATAAATCATCATATAGTACAACACATTTGTTTTCTTGTATGAATTTAAAAATTAAAAATGCATTACTGCAATATGGTTGTACCAAATTAAATACAAGGAGTGAACTATTGCATAGCACTGATCAGCCCTCATGGAAGTACGTAACTCTAGAAATTAGTTATGCCACCAAGTTTCACAATTGCTTCTTTTCACCATCTCATGCTCTATTTTATTTATGATCAAATGGTAATTGTCCATAATATATTTAGAGGGAGATTGATATGTGCAGGCAATTTAGGAAACTTTCCTCTGATTATTATCCCAGCAGTTTGTGACGATGATAATAGTCCATTTGGAGATTCTTCTGTTTGCTCAACAGATGGAGAGTCTTATGTTGCGCTTTCTATGGCGGTAATAGTCTATTGTTATCATTCTAAGATCACCAAAATAAAAATCCCAGAGTGAGACCAATTGTTCTGAACGATAAAATGTTGTTCAGTGCCTTCAATAATATGTCCCATTTTTCAGTTAATCTATATGATAAATTGACAGGCCACCTCGTAAATGACTACAATATGGGATAACACTATATGTCAATCACAAGTTAGATCAATTAATCACCTTTTTTTTTTATATTCTTGTTTTGATGGTACAGATAGGAGCAGTATATATATGGTCTTATGTGTATGCCATCATGCGGTTATCTGCAAACAAGGCAACTAAAGAAATTGACTCAAATGAATCTACAATACAAGATAGCGCTTCTGGGGAAATTCCATATTCAGAGATTTGTCCAGAAGCACTTCTTCCTTCAAGGGGTAGCCCCACCTCTCAGGAAGATACCGATCAAGCTGAAGTCCCTTCTACCAAATCTGAAGGAAAAGCAAAGGTTTCTGCTCATCTTATTCTGTTATGGATTTCCATTTATGATGTTCAAAAGCTTTCTTTTTTTCAAAGTTTGATTACTAATCATGATCAATGCCATCAATGAGGAGTAAAGAAGAATTAATCCGACATAGAACATTATACTCTCAGTTAACAGAAAAATGCTTATTAAGGAGCAGGCCAGCACATTTATTGGTCACATAGAACATAACTTCAGTGTAGGAGATTGGAGGGAATAAAATAGTTGTCATTTTATTAAATTTTGTAATGTTGAATAGAAGATCATACTGTCCTATCCTAAAACGATTCAATGATTTTTCTGTAAAAAAAATGATGTCTCATCATATAAAACCATTTTAAAAAAAAATGAAGTTCTAAAATAGTAAATTTATGATTGGCATAATGAGGATACCATGTATTGTTAGATATATTCTTTTTTAATTGTTTTGTACTAAAGTTCTTCATTGCTATTTAAGGAAACTTATCTTTTTTCTACGATATCCTTGAATAAAATGACCTTTTAAAGATGCCTTTGATAGGTATCATTGCTGGAGAAGGCTAACCTGCACCTTAAGAAGATTTTTGGGTACATTGACTTCAAAAAAATATTTGCACCATCGACAATTGCAGCGGTATTCTCATAGTTCTTGTTATATTCAGAATAAGATTTGTCTTTAAGCATTTAGCATTCAGTATGGTCAGTTTTTACTTCTCTAATTCTGTTAAAAGTGGTAGTTCCAAACATGATAAGAAAAAGTACATAATCTGGGCATTTCACTCCATCTTGACCTCGAGATAGAGAAATTATATTGGAAGCACATTCATTCCAAAAATAAACTTGTTCTGTTTCTTGAAACTTGAATATGCTCATACACTTTAAATGGGGAATGGGATAATTTAACACTAATGAACACTATCAACTGCCATACTGATTTCAAATGCCCTGAATAATTACATTTAGTGTAGTTATTTTTAAGTAATTACTTATTGTGTATATTTTACATAGGGTACACTACATTAATATGCTTATTTTTACTTCTATAGATTATTGGCTTTATAGTCGGAATAATCTCTCCAATTCGAAAGGTCCTGGTTGGGGATGATGCTCCTCTTCGTGCCATCTACAATTCTGTGAGTTTGATATCGTATGAATCCTACCACTAACTCAATAATCTCCCACAGCTTGAGTCTTGGTGTTCAAGTTTCTGCTCAAAATTCACAACTCTAAAATTTCCTATTTGCAACTTGAAGTAGTGTTGATATGCACATATCAAAGTTAAATTCATACTTCTATTTAAGGAATGAACATGTGTGAATCACTCTCAAGAGAAGACCAATTCATCATAAAGAAAAAAATTAATTACACATATTTTTAGCAACAATCTCTCTCAGCTGAATTCCATTTATATTAAAAAGCAAAATTGACCACCCGCCCTTGTAGATGGGATGGAACCTCCCTATGCTTGAATTGCTTGGGGGTTTAGAGGGGAAGGCTTTGAGCTGCAGTGACAGCAGCATTTTAATGTACTATATATTTCTAACAATCTCAAAAGAGAGAGAGAGAGAGAGAGAGAGAGAAAGAAGCACAATTGGCAGTAATAGCCCATCCTTACTCATAAATACACCACAGTAACATGTTATCAGCAATAATATTAGTAGTATTATAGTCAATTATACACTGCCCGAAAGGGCCTTCTAACAGCAACAGAATTTCTCCTTTGAGCAATTACGTCTTCCCTAGTGGACCACTAACTCTTAGAACCTGCAAGCAATGGAAAAATATGAAAGACTCACTTTTCCATTTGAACTTTTGGATTTGCATCTTGAGTGTTCTTTATCTACCAATCTACATTAACTCCTTTTTGTTTCCTTTCTCTTCTACAGGGACGCAACAATACCATGTATGACATTGATAATTGGAGCGAACCTTCTTAAAGGTGGCTTTTAACATTGGTTCTAATCTTTACTATGTCTTCCTTGTGTTGGCTCAGTTTCCTCATTAATTGTCCATGAAATGTTTTTGATATTTACTTCAGTGTAATTGTTTTTTATAGGTCTGAAGACATCTGGAGTAGGTCCATTAATCATCCTAGGAATTATTGCAATTCGGTATATTATATTGCCTTCATTGGGTATTGTTATTGTCAAGGCCGCAAACCATTTTGGTTTGGTGGGATCAGATTCATTATATCAGTTTACACTTATGTTGCAATATTCACTTCCACCCGCTATGAATGTAGGTATGTGTGATCACTATTTTTTCATTTGTGTCTCATTATGTGCTGTTACTCAAGCCTCAAACCACCCATTTTGATCCCATTATATATTGAAGACATTGATAATGCTTCTAGAGATGCTACCTTAAGTGGTATCCATATTTGTGTTTGTTCAAGTTCACATTGCTTAACATATTGATATTGGTTTGTTTATTGGCGATTGTTGTTATAGCTCCATGTTTTAAAGCCATATGCCTTGTGCTTGTTAGCAATATGTAGGCAAGATCACAATGATTAGACCTTTTGTTTTAACATTCTACTAGCATTTTTTTATTTTTTATTTTTATTTTTTGAGAACAAAGATAAAAATTATATTAAGATAGTAACATCGTTTTACAAGCTGGGAAACAGGGCACAACAACTTGAGCCCTCAACAGTTAGACGCTGGCAAAACACAATGCCCACTTACATAAGAAACAGCAAGTAGAAAAGAAAAAACAGATTTGCCTCAAGAGGTTGTCTGCGCTGCTGTGAGGCGCTGGTATTCTGTCAAGAGACCAGTAGCTAAATGATCCTAGGCTATAGATGAGTCTTTTCGAAATAGAATTTGTTTCTTGCATTCCAAAGAGCCCACACGATGACAGCCCAGGTCTTGAGTTCCTGCTGATTTAATCTGTTTACCATGCTCCAAAACAATCCAAAAAAATCCGAAGCACCATTTGAACATTTCTGGATTTGCCTCTAGCAGTTGTTAATCCTTGATGTACCATGCCAAGATTTTATATAGATGGCATAGGTTGCCTACTATCTCTCCTAGACCTTGTACAAGTGGATGTCTTGTGCATTGGTTACGACATAGGTTTTGTTTGAGTATATTAGACAAGAGATGTAGCCTAAGCTTACTTTCACTCAATCAGACTTGTCTGAGTGATAATAGGAACTAAGCTGCTGAGTTCAGCTTCTTAAAATGCTCATTTCAGATCATTGATTAATTAAACAAGTTTGGATTAATTTGTTCATTCCTTGGTTGTGATCTTCATAACAATCCACTATATATGCAAAATTTGAATGACTAACGCTTTGTCATGAACTTGGCAGGTACTATTTCTCAGTTGCTTAAGACTGGAGAGAGTGAATGCTCTGTCATTATGTTATGGACTTATGCTGTGGCATCACTCTTTCTAACACTGTGGTCAACTATCTTCATGTGGATTGTTGCTTAATCTGGATTTCCTTAATTCATTTGAGGACTTATCATCATCATAACACGGCAAAGAACAACAGCATCCCTAATAGCTACCTAGTTCTTTATAATGTTGTCATCAGCTTTCAACATCTACTGCCGCGTGAAACAACCCAGAAACCAAATATTCTTCTAGGTAGATTATTTGCATAAAGATCAAATTACTATGAGCAGCTTACCATTTTTTGTAACAATTCCCTAGAATTGAGAGGAACTATATAAAACATCAAAATTGAAATATATTGATGAGATTAATCTGTATTAGATCTACACAAAGGGATAAAAGATGAAAGATGCCCAATTCTGTTCCAATTCTGAAATTATGAGTTCTCATTGGCTTCTTTGCTATTTTTTATGATTGTGAAGTGGTAATACCATTTTCCAGTTGGCCTCATGATTTTAAATAAATAAAATTTTACTTGTTGAGATATAAAAAATGAATTAGAATATTTATCCTGCAAGCTTTTATGTCCTATTGTATATCTTGTGTTTGCCCTATTGCATATTTGAGGTGTTTAATATATACATATAATCTGCTGGTATATTTTATTTTCTGTGATTAACTGTTAATTTATTTATTTACACATTGTTAATCACCTAGGGTCTTAAACAATATTTTTTAATGATAGTACAGATTCTTCAACATACATTCTTTCTATTTTTTTCTCTACGAACATGACTATCCTTTTTCTTTTCCATCTCATAGGCATTTCATCAAAGATCAAACACCTGAAAACATAGTAACCATAAACTAAACTACTTATCTGGGATGAATTCTCCTAGATTACCTGGCAACTGGTTCTGGCGAATAGAGTCAATTGCCCATAGGTTTTACTGGCTCAAGGAGTCCAAATGACTCTTTTTTAGAAAGGTTACATATGTTATGAAAAAAAAAATAGAGTTATGAAGTTTGGGATTGTCTTCAACTTCGAAATAAAGACCAAACCATTTTGCTTGGAGGCAATCCATAATAAAAGAGACATAATTAAATTTTTTTTTTTAAATCGCACTTAATACTCCAATGTTTTAAACATAATTGAAATCAATAAAAAAATGACAAAAGTGATAGAGATTTGTGACTTTTAATAATAAGAATTGCAGAATGGTTTGCTGCTCTGAAAGGAACCCTTTTTGTCAGCACCTAAACCGAAAAGGGCCAAAAACATTCCCCTCGGTTAAGAGAGAGAGCATTTCTGAAGGGTTAAATATCCTCTCTTTGATTTTTTAGGGGCAGTGGCGACTGAACTGGCATGAAGAACTAGTTGGGTTCAGTAAGTATTGAGAGGAGAGGAAGAACTGAGAAAGGAGGAGAGAGTCAGAGGTGTTAAAGAGCTTAAGGAAGCTGAAAACTGTGTAGGCATTAAAGACTATTGAAAAAAAAAAAAAAAACTCTTCTACAACCACACTCTGACACAACTTTTTCTATAACTTGATAACATGTGTTACTGTGATTGGTGAACTGTCATTTTCATATAGGCCCACAATTTTTTCTTTGCCATTCATGATCACACAGGATTGTGGCAAAAAAAATTATGTCCATAGAATTTCTATAAAAATAAAATAAAAACTAATGGTAGTATCATTCGTGGCCTCGGTTTTTACATATAGTATTGATGTGAATCTGCCTCCTGTCAATATCATTTAGAATCTTCTTGTTAACCCATCCAAAAATAATGAGCAGAACATTGAAAAACAATGCCACTTTTAGGCGGGTTAACAGAAAATGTGACACAGCTTTTTGATTGGAATAGGCACATTGACATCTTTACAATATTCATGATGTTAATTACAAGTTCTAAAATTTGAGAGAACAATTTAGAAGCACTCCAAATTTAAAGGATATAAAATTGCATCATTTTGATTGTAACAGGCAAATAATTCTTGCATAAAACAGTATTAGCATGTGCTTTAAGTCCTGCCAGCTACACTCAACCTACCCCAACTGCATAAATCATTTTCCGACGTACAATTTTTGTTCTCGCTTCAAAAGAAAGAGATTTTTTCCCCCTTAAAAAATTAATAAAGGGGAAAAAGAAAAGCTCAATCATACTTGAGAAAACACTGGGAGTGGGGCCAAGCTGTCATCACGAATCTATTGAACTAAAAGTGAATGTGCTGAGTTTAGCCTGATTTGGACCAACCTTGAATATGTAGACTATCTAACCATCATTCAACGAGTGCTTAAAGTAAAGTTTACCTAAAAAAAAAAAAACAAGCGCTTAAAGTATAATTTAGTCTACTTAATTGTCTACCTAATGCGTTGTATGCTAGTGCTTATCCTTTAGTACCTCAATAATTCAAAACTATAGTAATCAATCAATATCTATATATATATATATATATATATATATATAAAAGAAGAAACCTCATAAGTGTAAGCATGAAATCCTGCCATGTGGCACTCTATTTGAATTATTGCATTTGACTTTCCAAATCACCTTCACTTAAAAAATAAATTCCAACGTCCTTTAGAAATTTAAAAGACACACGTTACTTATTGCTTCGGCAGAATCCAGTTCACCTCTTTCTCTTTCTCTTTCTTAACTCTTTAGTTCCCCTTTAAATTTAATGCAAACTAATGTTTTTTTTTTTTAATATATATAGCCCTTACAGCTTGCTGGACATTGAGGAAAATAAATCAATGTAATAGTTTTTTGGATAATAAACCAAATCCCATTAGACACCTCTGCCCTTTCTTGCTCCGTTGATGCCAATTTGCTTCAACCGTTATATCTTCTTCTCAGAGCTATGCTTTGGATTCCAAATTGAATCATAAGGTAATTTTTTCACTAAAGGTGGGTATATAATCTCTAAAAAACAACCCTTTCTTTGTCAGTCTCTTTAATTCTTGTTTTATTATTTTGATCTCTTTAATTTTTACTTTATAATTTTGGTTTGGGTGCAACTGCCTTTTAGTTACATGCAACAATTAATGCAGAAGCAGCAAACTATTTTTCATGAGCTCGTATTGAAGTCTAAATCTTCTACCTCACTTTTCTTACACCACAAATAAACCAAAAATAAAAACATGCTACATGTACATCTATTTAAATAAAATTCTAGATTTATGCCATTTTCTTATTTCAATTATTTTCTTATTTAAATTTATAATGAGATTTTGATTAAAAAAATCATCAAATTCCCACCGCCATCACCACCAAAGCTTGCCGGAGTGACTGTCCAAATTGAATTCAGATTCTCAACGATTGCATAGCAAAAAAGGTTTAGATCTTTCCAATCTTGCAATTCAAAGATTGAAGTTTTCTGAGATTTTTCAAAAGCTAATTTTGATGTGTGACTTGAGCCAACCACATTTTTTTTTTTTTTTAATGGGTATGAGAGGACGAAGTGACCAGACCATGTCCAAAGGGGTTGATGGTGTCGGCAGACTCTTGATTGTGGCTCCCGTGAATGACTGGTAGCGGGAATGCGTAGAGGTTTTTTTTTTTTTTTTTTTAATCTTAGAAAATTGGAATAAGAAATGGCATAAATTTAGTGTTGAGTTGCAAATAATATTATCACAAATATTAACAATTTAAAATAGCAATTCAAAATAACAATCACACATAAGAACACATATATTTACGTGGAAATCTCTTTCTTTTTTATTTTTGAAGGAAGGAAAATACTACAGGACAAACTCTGAATAATTTTGCTATTATCAAATCAATTACAATAATCCTTGTGTATGCCTCGTGACTAAAAAAAAAATTCTTTTATTTTTTTTTTGCTTTCACACATGCAAATTATTTTTCTCCACAATTTTTCTTTTCTTTTCTTTTTCACTATGAGGTACCTACCTACCTTTTTCTTTTCACTGTACGGCACCTCCTTTTTCTTCTTGTTTGTGTTCTACTTTTTCTTCTTGCAACACCACGTACAGTACTTCGCAAGGAATTAGGCCTCCTTGCTATTCAAGCCTATCACAAACTCATTAAAGAGTAGTGATTAGATGCTGCTGGACTCCTAGAAACATACAAAGTACAAACTGACCATGATCTCTTATTTCAACTTGATATAGGAGTCTTCATCACTTGGGTTTTTATACTTCTTGGGCTGGACTATGGTGCATGTGCACCCAACATTTAACATTTTAATTAAATTGATGGACATATGATATATTTTTATTCATGGAGTATTGAGTGTAACAGGAAAAATGTGACAGAAGATTTGAACTCCTCATATTGTAAATTGCAGTTATACACAATAAATATGATATGTGCTAGAGGTAACATTGTAAATTGCTTCAAATAAACACTATTTTGGTTTTGCTTTCTTTTCTATAACTAATTATAACGTTGTAAATTGCTTCAAATTGAATGACTTGGTTTTGCCACTTCTTTTTATCATAAATCAAACATTAACTTTCTAAACATTGTATTTGTATATTTGCTTTCCTATAAATTGTTTTCAAATTTAAGTAATTAATTAAGTGACTATACTCAATAATTAGTTTATTGTGATATCTGTATTGAAGATGGATTGTGGGTTAAGAACAAGTTTTTGGACCAGGTTTTAGGATAGTTATATCTAATTATATTCATTTAAAATATGTGAAATTTTATTTATGTAGATCAGAATTGCTGATACTCAAAGCATCCTAAATTAACATAATAAGGCTAATATAATATAAGGAGGCTCAACTCCATGTTTCAATGACTTCTATGAGAGAGAGTGTCAATGCCCATTTAATAAGGATGAAGTCCTTGCATCTTTCGATCGAATGTCCAAAACCACCACAAAATTGGGTCATTACTTCTCATAGTTGGAGAAAAACTCCGTTTTGCACAGCCAAAGAGATTGATAATGGGCTAAGTGCTTTGCCTAGACATGACTCACTAGATGACCTTGATATTGCTATATATAGTTAAAATATTATTGATGATGCTTGATGAGATTAATGCCTAAGTTAGAAATTTCATATGAAAAGATGGTAGAGAACAAAATATACCTATTTGCTCTAAAGTTTTAGCTATAATTGTAGGTGATTTTAGCAATGAAATTATCCACCGTTTGTGTTATAATATATATACAACATTTTCCAAAACCATTTTACATTAAAGCTTATAGCATTATCCACGCATCGTGCGGGTAACCTGCTAGTATTATCTAGTAGTAGGTAGAGTGGATAGGTAAAATTATAATCAGTTTGAAGCTTAGAGCTAGAGCTTTCACAAGTTTATCCTAGGATAAAACATGTTTAGCCAAGAAAGAAAAAAACGAAGGTTGAACTGTTGATCAAGATTGGATGCATTCAGTTGACATATATTCAATGACATGGGAAAGTAGTTGGAGAAGAATGTCAGGTGAAGAACATGTTTCAAGCTATTTGTACCACAGATATGTCTATGACCAGGCTAGCTTCTTGCATGACTAAACACCCAGAGTACTTACTAAATTAGGAAGTTTTTGTGTTACCAAAAGTGTATAAATGAGAGAAGAAGTTTACTGCAACTCTTTGTACTTGACATCCAAGAAAGCTCCAGTTCCTATGGGAATATGTACTATTGCTAGGTACAAAGTACAAACTTTCTATGTGGCAGAGTCCAGTAAGTCCCTTCTTTTTTATGTTTAAGACTGCTTGATTTGCAAAATCAATGTTCTTTATGTGAAGAAATAATTTAAATAGACTCATTCCTCTGAAAAGCGTCAAGAGAGAGAGATATTCTACTTGTGCTTTTGTTGTTCACAATTTGCATAAGCTTCCCATGCAATTTAATGTTGTGACTAACTGATATTCATCCAAACTCTTAATGTATGTGTAGGTATGCTTTTGCAAGAGGAGGCCAAACACTTAACAATCAAAAGCTCCCGGGTCCCCTATACACAAACTCTTGAGCTTAATCACTAGCAAAACTGGAAACTGAGATATAAACTTATGTCACCTCCAATTGGGTATTGTCGGCTAAACGAACTACTGAAATCTGATGAAAAAAAGTATGTCAATATGTTGAGCACTTATTGCTGCATTAATTATGTGATCAAAATTTTCATAAGAGGAGCTTTTTTTTTTCTTGGGTTTGACTCTTTTATATATGTATATATTGTTTACTTGTTTCTTTTGCGTAAGGGTACTTATTCAGTGTCTTTTTCTTGTTTTTGCCACCTCAGTACTTGTTAATGCTCTGATTTCCAAGAATTTCAGTTGAAGGTACTAGTATGGAACTTGAACATGTTTTTCTTAATTATACTGTATCTGGGAGTACTTACCGGACATGTTTCTTGTCTAGGAGAAACTTCATTTGAGTTCAGTGAAGAAATTTACAATGGGATTCCTGGATCTATTTATTGTGGCATTAATGCCAATGCTGAAAATACTCTTAATTACTGCTGTTGGTTTATTTCTCGCAACAGAGCGTATAAATCTCTTGGGGGCAAATGCAAGGCCATATTTGAATAATGTAAGTTGAAATTTTTTACTGTTCAATATTGGTTTTCTTACTGACATGTTATTGATGAATGATGCTTCTTGTTAAGTTCCAAAATCAAATTCCTTTTGCTTCGGTCAAGCGTGTTTCACTTTGTTGCAATCCACTCTCCAAAAGTTCCTGCACATATAAGGATGATAACAGTTTGAAGGGAATATAAGCACAAAATTCCAAGATATGTGAGATGCAAGATAGAAGAAAAATATGCGCCAAAGAAAAATAATCACATAAGACAATATTTACGTGGTTCGACAATTTGCTTGCAACTACGGAGTTGTAGTACATTTTTTCTCTCTCAAAATCAACACACAAAACCCTAACCTCCAAAACAATTGTTTTTCTATCCCACACACAGGATTCACAATGGGCTACAAAACGGACCAAAAAGTTTTTTTCCGAGGGCGTTTCCCCAGACCCCCAAGGAGGTGAGCACTACGGCTTGGGCCTATCGGCCAAAGCCTCTGCTCTATGGACTAAGCATCAAAAAATCTCCCATTAAAAACCATAACAATATTATTTCAGGTCGAGTCATAATCCAGATCAAACACAACTAAGCTCCTCAAACCTCAACACAGTTAACAAGTAAATTAAGAAAGAATGCCAAACATCAACCACTGTCATCCATTCATGATAGAACTTTTAGTGCACCGCTGCATCATCCAATGTTATTGAAACTTCATGAAAAGATTTAACTTTTCTGTTCTTTTTCAAATTTTAATGCTAGAAAAATGCTGGCCAGCTTACTAATATTTTTGAAGTCTGGGACTTTTTCTTTGTCAAGATCTTTTCTCCCTTTTACTGACCAAAGGAGTTTGCTTTTCCCATCATTTTTTAGTTACTTTCATTAAGGAAAAAATATTACAATTAAAAGTTTATGTATACTTATTTTTACATCTAATTGTTGTATATTTTTAAATTTAAAATCATAATCAATTCTTTAATGGCTTGTATAATGTTTTTTTTTTTTTTTTTGATGAACTGTATAATGTTCTTTTATTTCTTCCTCTCTCTTTTGAAGTTATGCACTTTGGCTACACTCCCAAGACCTGCAAAGGACTAACAACACTACTGGTATTTGTGTACAGTTGGTGTTTTATGTGTTCAATCCATCAAACCTTTTCAGCAAACTGGCTGATACAATTAGTTTAGAAAGTTTGGTAACCTTGTGAGTTCAGCTCTGTCAAACTTCTGAAATTCCTTACCACCCCCCACTCCCTTTTTATTCACTGGTAATTTTTGGTTAATGTGTAGGTGGTTCATGCCAGTGAATGTGCTTCTGACATTCATCATTGGCTCTGCCCTTGCATGGATACTGATAAAAATCACAAAAGCTCCTCAACATCTGCAAAGTCTTATCATTGGTTCTTGTGCTGCAGGTAGACAAAAATCTAAATAAACTTTTTATAGGTGTACATTTTCTAGTCATACAAAATAGCCTGATTTAGTGCATATATTGTTTAGTGACTAATAATACATGATACAATAGGTATTTGGTAAAATATGATAAATGAACTCATCATTAGCATGAGTTAAACTGGGAAGATACAAATTTCATTTAATTTTCAATTCGATCTTTGAAGTAAAATATTAAAAACAATTTGCCTTTGTGGTAGTTTTATTGATTTCATCCTTTTCAAAAAAATTCACTAACTAATTGATGTGATGTAATAGAATTGCTTTTATTTTGAAACTTGAAAATGGTATAATATGCAAATATCTATGTCCTAATTTTTAGTAAATACAAAAAGTGCTTAATACTTTATTTGTCATGTTAGATTTGATTACTTAATACCACAAGTATTTTTGCAGACATTTTACAATATTTTTCAATTTATATAGGATAAATATGAAACAAGATACATACGGATACAATTCATTGTTTGACAATTTTATCAAGTATTATCGTCACCCCTCTACAGTCGACACCTCTAATAATTATAGAGTACAGTGAACATGTTTCCTCACATAAAATTACAAACTAAAGATGCATTACTGGATATGGTTGTACCAAATTAACTGCAAGTAAGAGTGAATGTGAATCATTGCATCACAATGATCAACCCTCATTGAAGTACAAGACTCTAAGAATTAGTTATGCAACTAAGTTTCACAATTGCAACTTTTCACCGTCTCATGCACCATTTTATTTATGATCGAAAGGTAATTGTCCACAATATATTTAGAGGAAAATTGCTATGTGCAGGAAATTTAGGAAACTTACTTCTGATTATACTCCCAGCAGTCTGTAATGAGGATAATAGTCCATTTGGAGATTCTTCTGCTTGCTCTACAGATGGAGAGGCTTATGCTGCACTTTCAATGGCGGTAATGGTCTATTGTTCTTGTTTTAAAGTCACCAAAATAAATGGATGTCACAGTAAGACCAGTTGACCAGTTGATCTGAATGATAACATGTTTCTCAGTGCCTCTAACAGTATGTCCCATTTTTCAGTTAATCTGTATAACTGAATTGTATGATATTTCAGTCACAAATTATATCAATAACACCAAGCTCTTCATGAACTAATCTACCTTTTTATGTCTTACAGCTCCTAAAATATGTCAAATTAATTTCAATCATTTTGTTGTTTCTTGTTTTGATTGTCCAGCTAGGTGTAGTATTTTTATGGACTTATGTGTATGCTATCATGCGGTTATCTGCAAACAAGGCAACTAAAGAAATTGACACAAATGACTCTACAATCCGGGATAAAACTTCTGAGGAAACCCCATATTCAGAGATTTGCACAGAAGCTCTTCTTCCTTCAAGGGGCTGCCACACCTCTGAGGAATATACAGATCAAGTTGAAGTCCCTTTTTCTGGATGTGAAGGAAAAGCAAAGGTTTCTTCTGATATTCTTCTGTTGTGGCTTCCCATTTATAATGTTCAAAAGCTTGCTTTTTTTAAAATTTGATTTCCACTCATGATCAATTCAATCAATGAGAAATAAAGAAGAAATAATCCTAACCTAGAACATTAGACTCTCAGTTAGAAGATAAATGCTTGTACGAAGATCAGAGGACATTAAGAAGCAAGCTAGCGCATATGCAGGTCATGTAGGACATAGCTTCAATGTAGGAGATTGAGGGCATAAAAAAGTTGTACTTTTATTAAATTTTGTAAAGTTGAATGGAATATCTTACTATCCTATCCTAAAATGATTCCTTGTGAAATAAGATGCATTTTAAGTATAGATCACTAATTTCAATACATGGGTTACCACATGTTTTCTTGACTAATATCACATTATAATTTGTATATCTCATACAATCTAACTTTATATTATATTAATTAGATATATTGTTTTATACTGAAGATTTTCAGTGCTAGTAAAGGTAGCTTTTCTTTCCCTTTTTTCTCCCCTTTCTCTTCTTGAATAAAATAACCTTTTAAAGATTCATTTGATAGGTATCATTTCTGGAGAAGGCTAAGCTGCACCTTAAGAAGCTCTTTGGGTACATTGACCTCAAAAAATTGTTTGCACCATCTACCATTTCAGCGGTATTCTCATAGTTCTTGTTCTATTCGGCATAAGCTTTATCTTTATTCTGTTAGAAATCAATATGGTCTGTGTTTACTTCTCTAATTCCAGTAAAATTTGCAGTTCCTAATTTTTTTTTTTAAAAGTAGATAATCTGAGGAATTCACTCCATCTTGACCTTGAGTTAGAGAAATCATATTGGAAGCATATTCATTCCAAAAATAAACATTTTAGGTTTCTTGAAACTTGAATGTAATTATACACTTTAAATGGGGAATGACATAATGCACTGCCTGACTCATTTCAAATGCTCAAAATAATTATTCAGAATATATCTATTTTTAAAATTTTTTAAAGTTGTGTATATGCTGCCACACAGGGATCTCTTAATAATATGCTTATTTTACTTCTATAGATTATTGCGTTTACAGTTGGAATAGTCTCTCCAATTCGAAAGGTAGTAATTGGTGATGATGCTCCTCTTCGTGCAATCTGCAATTCTGTGAGTTTGATAGGGTATGAATCCTGCCACGGGCTCAATAAGCTCACGCTGCTTGAGTCTTAGTTTGATTTTGGTGTTCAAGTTTCAGCTCACAATTCTAAACTCTAAAATTCCTATATTTGCAACTTGAAGTTGTGCTAATATGCACATATCAAAGTTAAATTTATAATTACATTTAAGGAATGAACATGTGCGAATCACTCCCATGAGAAGACCAATGCATCAGACAGAAAAATCAATTACATATATGTTAGCAACAAACTCTCTCAGCAAATATTCCAGTTATATTAAGAAGTACAATTGGCAGCAATAGTCCATCCTTACTAGTAAATACTCCATAATAATATATTAGCAGCAATAGTATAAGTACAAATAGCTGTTATAGTCAAATATGCACAGCCTGGAAGGGCCTTTTGAAATAACCAGTATTTCTCCTCTGAGCAATTAAATCTTCCCTAATGAACCATTAACTCTAACAACTTAGAAGCAATGGAACAACATGAAAAAATCGCTTTTCAATATGAACATTCTGATTTGCAGCTTGATTGTTCTATATCTGCCAATCTGCATTAAATCCTTTTAGTTTCCTTTCTCTTCTACAGGGAGGCAGCAATACCATGTATGACATTGTTAATTGGAGCGAACCTTCTTAGAGGTGGCTTTTAACATTGGTTGTAATCTTTATTATGCATTCCTTGGGTTGGCTCAAGCCCCTCATTAATTGTCCATGAAAGGTTTCTTATATTTATTTTAATATATTTGTTGTTACAGGTCTAAAGAGATCTGAAGTAGGTACATCAATCGTCCTAGGGATTATTGCAATTCGGTACATTATATCGCCTTTACTGGGTATTTTTATTGTTAAGGCTGCAAACCATTTTGGCATGGTGGGATCAGATTCATTATATCAGTTTACACTTATGCTTCAGTATGCACTTCCACCCGCTATGACTGTAGGTATGTGTGATCACAGAATTTTCATTGGTGATTATTATATGCAGTTATTCAAGCCTAAAACCACCAGTTTTGATCCCATTAAGTATTGAAGACGTGATTAATGCTTCTAAAGATGCTACCTAAGGTGGTATCCATATTTGCGCTTGTTTAAGTTCACATTGCTTAACAGATTGGTTTGTTTGTTGGCAATTGTTGTGAAAGCCTTACGTTTGAAAGCCATATATACCTTGTGCTTGTTAGAAATATTTAGGCAAGATCAGACTGAGTAGGCTTATTGATTGAACATTCTAAAAATTGACTAGATTAATCCTTAATGTACTAATGTTTGCCAATATTTTCTATAAATGACATATGTTGCCTACCTACTTCCTCTCCTAGACCCTGCAGAAGTGGATCTTTGTCCACTAATATGAAAGATTTCGTTTTTGCCACTGTCTTAGGTGATAAGACATGTCTTAGTGAATAGCTTGAGTTCAGCCTCAGAAAATGCTCGTTTCAGCTTGTTCATTAATTAAACAAACGAAGATCAGGAGTTTGAAGTTCAATTACTTAATGAACCAAGCTTGAACAAAACCAAGTTTAGCCCAAAGTTTTTCTAAACGCTGAAGATAATACATTCTTTCCATTGCTAATATGTATCAACTACAAAGAAAATTTTGCCAAAACTTGCATTTCTGTTTCATGTTTTGCAAACATTATTCCTATTGAAGTGCAAGAGAATTAATTAGTATATTTTCAGAATATAATTTGATGCATAGTATGCGTTAACAAATCTAGACTCTAGAGATATAGGTTTTTCAGCAAGGGATGATTTAATCAAGTTTGAGCCTGTTCATAAAATTAACTAACCAAGTTTGAACAGAAAATTTGAGATCAGTTTTAAACTCCACTTCAGCTCAAGCCTGATAACAAAGTAAATGAACCTAGTTTAGACAATTAATTACTTAGTTTGAACAAAGTAAACAAACTATTTGATGAAATACATTCGGTTGTCCATTCCTTGGTTGTGATTTTCTCAACAAAGCACTTAAGCACTATATATGCTAAAATTTGAATTAGTAACATTGTGTCATGAACTTGGCAGGTACTATTTCTCAGTTGCTTAAGACTGGAGAGAGTGAATGCTCTGTCATTATGCTATGGACTTATGTTGTGGCATCATTCTCTTTAACAATCTGGTCAACTTTCTTCATGTGGCTTGTTACTTAATCTGGATTTCCATAATTCATGTAAGGACTTACCATCATCATAACACCGCGTGAAACAAACCAGAAACCAAATATTCTTCTAAGAAGATTATTTGCATAAAGATCAAATTACTATGAGCAGCTTACTGTTTTTTGTAACAATTCCCTAGAATTGAGAGGAACTATATAAAACATCAAAATTGAAATATATTGATGAGCTTAATCTGTATTAGATCTACACAAAGGGACATAAAAGATGAAAGATGCCCAATTCTGTTCCAATTCTGAAATTATGAGTTCTCATTGGCTTCTTTGCTATTTTTTACAATTGTGAAGTGGTAATAGCATTTTCCAGTTGGCCTCATGATTTTAAATAAATAAAATTTTACTTGTTGAGATATAAAAAATGAATTAGAATATTTATCCTGCAATCTTTTATGTCCTATTGTATATCTTGTGTTTGCCCTATTGCATATCTGAGGTGTTAAATATATATATATATATATATAATCTGCTGGTATATTTTATTTGCTGTGATAAACTGTTAATTTATATATTTATGCATTGTTAATCACCTAGGGTCTTAAACAATATTTTTTAATGATAGTACAGATTCTTCAACATGCATTCTTCCTATTTTTTCTCTATGAATATGACTATCCTTTTTCTTTTCCATCTCATAGGCATTTCATCAAGCACTTAAAAACATAGTAACCATAAACTAACTACTTATCAGGGATGAATTCTCCTAAATTACTTGGCAACTGGTTCTAGTGGATAGAGTCAATTGCCCATAGGTTTTACTGGCTCAAGGGAGTCCAAACGACTCATATTTAGAAAGGTTCCATACGTTATGAAAAAAAATAGAGTTATGAAGTTTGGGATTGTCTTCAATTTCGAAATAAAACAAAAACAAAAACAAAAACAACTTCATAAGGCTCTTTCAGAGTTCACGTAGCATCCCAATTGGCAAGGATCTCTAGTGACATAGTCTCCTCCTCAAGTATAACTCCCCCTAAGAATGGTTTTAACCTTTGTCCATTTATTTTCAAAATCCTACCATCTCTAGGGTCCTTAACTACTACAGCTCCATGGTTAAACACTTCCCTTACAATGAAAGGGCCATCCCACCTAGGTTTTAACTTACCTGGGCCTAAATATGCATATTTAAGACCACCGGGCAGCGGCTTAAGCTCCAGCTGTGGTGCCTCTTCACTTGAATGCATGAGCTTTTTTTCATTTTCTAGTAGCTCCTCAAAGCAAGGCTTCTATCCTTTATTAATTTCCATCATTTGTTGTTCTTCCAAAACCTGTGAGGAATCCAATAAAGAAAAATTTTCAGATACATGAATATCACATTCTAAATCATGAGAACCAACAGAATTATTAAGAAGAGTTTCAAGAAGATCAAAAAAACAATTCTTATTAAACTCTTCTTGAACCACCACCCCAATAAGGTTCACTTAAGCACAATCATCATCCTCATGTGGTTGTTTAGCCACATAAAATATGTTTAGCTCCAAAGTCATGGAACCAAAAGTGAGTTGCATTCTCCCATTCCTGCAATTAATTAAAGCATTAACTGTGGCAAAAAAAGGTCTACCCAAAATAATAGGGGTATGAACAATAGGATGTAAAACAGGTTAGTAATCTAGAACAATAAAATCAACAGGATAATAAAATTGTTCAATTTTCACCAACACATCCTCAACAATCCCTCTCGGTTCCCTTACAGAGCAATCAGCCAACTGTAAAGTTATTGAAGTAGGTTTCAACTCACCAAGTCCAAGTTTTTGATATACACTGAAAGGGATCAAATTAACACTTGCCCCAAGATCTAGCAATGCATGCTCCATGATGTAATCTCCAATAGTACAAGAGATCGTAGGACAACCTAGATCCTTATACTTTGGTGGGATCTTATGTTGAATAACTGCACTTACCTGTTCTGTTAGGAATGCGGTCTTCTTCACATGATGCTTTCTCTTGATGGTGCATAAGTCCTTAATTACCTTGGCATATGCAGGCACTCACTTGATAACATGCAATAATGGCAAATTTATCTTGACTTGATGCAAATGCTCTAATATCTCAGATGCGGTGTCCAATTTCCTAGGTAATTTTAAAGCTTGTGGAAATGGTGGAGGGATTGGGCATTGTTCAATTTCACCAAATCCAAGTGAGTCAATTTCATCTTTCTCTTTTTCAACTAGGGTCTCATTAGATTTCTTAGTTACTAAAGGAGAACTTTTATTAATGTCTTTACCACTCCTCAAAATGGTCACAGCCTTTACTTCCTCATGTTTATCCTTAGAGCCAATTTTTAGATTTTGATTGATGGGATTGGGTTGAGTTTGGGAAGAAAGTTTTCCTCTCTCTATCCCACTCAATGAATTTGTAAGCCTAGTTATATGACTCTTAGTCTCTCTTACCTCTTCATCTAGCCTAGTGAGCATGGATTCAAACTTTTGATTTTGCTCACTTTGCCTTTGAATGAAAGTACTAAGTGCATCCTCCAAGGAAATTCTAGATGATGATGATGCATGTGGTGAATTAAAATTCCTTGGAGTAGGAGGATTCAACACATTGTCACTCTTATAACTCAAATACGGATGGTTTCACATATTTGGGTTATAATTGTTAGAATATGAAGAATTATTTGGCCAGTATGAATTAAATGCATGTACTTGTTCTTCTGGCACATTCAAGAATGATGAAAGTGATGCACATTCATTTGTAGCATGGTTTATCTCATGACAAATTTTACACACCTCCATTGGGTCCTCTCTAAAGGTAGCACTGACATTCCTACTTCCTTTCATTTTGAGTACCTCAATTTCTTTAGTTAACATGCTGATTTTTGCACTCATGTTATCATCTTCCCTCAACTTGAAAATACTTCCACTAGAAATGGTAGTGTTAGTTCTAGTCCTATCAGTGGAGTCCATAGGGCTAGGTCCAGTCCATGTGTTAGAGTTTTCAGCTATCTCATCAAGATAATCCATTGCATTTTCGGGTTCTTTTTGTAAAAAATCCCCTCCGCATGAGAGTTGAACAAACTGTCGGTCCCTAGGTATAAGTCCTTCATAAAAATAGCTAACCAACCCCCAATCTTCATACCCATGAGTTGGACAGAAATTGAAAAGATCTTTGTACCTTTCCCAAGCTTGGTATAAGGTCTCATTTTCTCTTTGGACAAAACTAGCTATCCTTCTTTTTACTTGCTGGACTTTGTGGGGAGGAAAATGTTTCTTAAAAAACTCTTTGGCCATCTCCCCCCAACTACCTATAGACCTAGGTTTCAAGGTGTAAAGCCAACTTTTTGCCTTATCCTTAAGAGAAAAAGGAAACTTAGGAAAGAAACGTAACTTAGCAGTCTCAATAACATTTTGTGCATAGAAACTACTAATTACCTCTTCAAAAGCTCTAACATGGACATAAGGATTTTCATTTTCTTGTCCCCTAAAGTCAGGAAGTATTGCTAATAAACCTTGCTTCAATTCTACATATAGTGCATTAGGTGGAAACATGATGCATGAAGGAACAGAATTTTCTATGGAATGCAACAATTCATACATAGTTCTTCTATTCTTCTCATGATTATTACGTGTTTCATCACCCATGATTGATGAAAAAGGTGAAGGCAAAGGTGTGTCAAAAAGATTACCAAAGTAAGTTTCAAAAATTTATAGTCTACCTCTCTCGTTTCTAACCCAAATGCTCATGCAACAATGAATGCACAATAAAATAAAATAAAAACAAACAGAAAAATAAAAACAAAATAAGGGAAAAAATGGAACGAAGTTACTAATAAAAGAATTTCCACCAGCTATGCTTTACTCCAAAAAAATTGCCTCTGAACACGCAGCAGCTCCCCGGCAATGGCGCCAAAATTGCTTGTTCACTCTCAAGTACAGGAGATCGAAGCAATATAATTCTCGGAGTACCGAGGTCGAACCACTAGGAGCAGGGTAAATTCAAAGACAATATAATTAAATAACAATTTGGATGAAGAAGAAAAATACTTTTGCTTGGTGATTGTTAACAAGAATAATAATAATAACTAATTTAAATCAATAATGTAAATACTAGGGTATCAGGGTGTTTCCCTATATCGATATGAAATTTTTAATGATCTAAGAAAATATCTATTTCATAATTGATTGTTTTTATACAATTAAAAACTTATGATTCGGTTGAACTGAGACAATTCAAGAACGCATGATAACCTCGATTGATAATGCGGTTAGAAAAGTTTTTAAAAAAACCCCCATTCACTTTAAATCCTGATTTCTATTTGAAACTATTAGAAATTCATCTAAACAATAAGAAAAACATGATTGAACTTATTGAAAGCATGGAAGAATTAATACATCAAAAGAAATCTAATTGAACAATCAAATATATTGTAAATAAAATCTTAGAAAGAATCACATTGAATATTCATACCGTATAGAAAAAACATAACTCCTAGCCCTAGCAAAGAGTTTAGGCTGCCATTAGAGAAAGAAAAATACAAGGTTTGCTCTCCCAAAATTCGTTCTACCCAGCCTCCCTTCAAAACCCTAATGTCTAAGTGTCCAAAGGAAATAAAACATTTACTATTTTAATTTCCGTCAAAGTTTACAGTGGTAATTTGTGAGTTAATTTCGGCCTTCAAAACTTGAGAATTTCGAAAAACTCAAAATTGAAAAGTTGTAGATATTTAAGTCACGGTTTCAACCCATTTGGCCTTGTGTCAATTGGATTTTTGAGGACAGAGATACACCCGAAATACTGATCAGTGCTCAAATCAGATTTTTCCTTTTCAGATTCTGCCTCTTTGATTTCTTTCCTTATTTGAAGCTTCCAATCATGGTAAATGATCCAAGCACTCCAGCTGCACCTCCTTAGACATTTAAGCATGGTCCTTTAACTCTACATTCTAGTTTGGCCTCCATTCTCTCACAAATTCTTGTAAACTCATCTTTCTCACATGATTTCCTGAAAATAGAAAATTATACACGATAAATAGCATCTTATTCAATAAATTATGTAAAGATAAATAATAGGGACTAATGCAAATCATGACTTAATTATACAAATTAAGCATAGTAATAAGGAGATAACGCCCATATAAATATATAACAAGTATACATTTTAAGGCGTTATCAACTCCTCATTCGTGACTACACTGAAGAGAGCATTCAATGCCCTACTGTTGAAGTTTGCCGCCTTGATCTTAGCATCATCCCAGTCGGCCGGCACTTCCGTAGGCTTGGTTCAACCTATCTCCACAGCTTGCCACATCTTTTCATCTAATGACTACAAGAAAACTCTCATGCATACTTTTCAGTATACATAGTTAGTGCCATCAAATAAAGGAGGTATAATAAGAGACTGTCCTCTATCCATGACAAACAGGAGTCAATAGATCACACATCAAAGATTAAAACCTAATCAGAGTGTGCCCGCTCTGATACCATTTAATAGGCCAAGAATGTATTGACCCCTTGTGATGAATTAACCAATTAATTAGTCAAGTTAATTAATTAATTCAATTAGCATGCAATAAGTATGGTAGCACAAACAAATCACCAACTGAGTTAATATGCAGCGAAAAATAAAGTTGATACAATGATTTGTTTTTGAATGGGGAAAACCTACACAGCAAAATCCCACTGGGTGATTTTAAGGTCACTACTCCCGAAAATCCATTATTATCAAAACAAGCGGTTACAAGTAAAGGAATCTTAGTACCTTATACCAACCTATAGTTGAACCTTTACCCTAATGCCCAATTGGACTTGTTCTGTAGTGATAATCTCTCATTTCAATGCACGACTCCCAGTAAGTGAATAACCAATTCGATGTGTAGATCCCAGTACGCGGCTTACTCACCAACTTGAGAAAGATGTTGGCTACAAAGTTCTTCAATTCATCACACGATGAAGATCAAGAAGCTTCTTGATCACAAAACCCTACAGTATACAAACACAACAGCTTCTTCAAGAGATAGATGAACTTAGGCAAATTCTGTCTTCGGTCACAATTTGCATGAACAAAACTTTGCTTCACACTCGCGCAACTCTTGACGGCCTTTAAAATAATTCTTATATATGTTTAGGATTGTGAGAAAAGAAGGCCCAAACATATACACACAGATTGAATGGAAATCAGATCTGAAAAACTGAATTTCATAAGTCTAAATAGATGGCTTATCTATTGAGCTAGTTGTCGAGCATCGGGCTACAACAGCTCTTTAAACCTCGATAGATAGTAGCTGTCGAGATTTAAAATCCAGCACTTCTTCACTTGTTTCTTGGACAGACTTGCATGACTTTAACACTTGAACTTGAAACTTTGTTCCTTAAAGTATTAAACACATCCAAGATCTACCCAAATACAAGTAAAGTGTGTTTTGTCAAAAGATTAGCCAATTATATAAAATATTGACATATGTTCCTAACATTGACTCACATATTTCCTAACATTAGTAAACACCACTTACCTCTTATTTGCAAAAATATGAAACCAACCTCCCTTAAATCACAACTAATCAATAGAATTAGAACCTAGCACCACCAAAGATAGGTCCATCAATACACAATTTCCCACTTAAAATCAGTTTTCACACTTAAATAGTTTAACCTATCATCATTAAGGCCTACGGAGGCGTCTAGTTTCTTTGAAATACATTTCAGCTTTGTCAGTGGGCTTGGCTATTGAATTTGTGGCCATCACTACTTGGGATTGCAGTTATTAAATTGATAAATGGGAGCATTGAAATGCCCCGTTTGATGCCTGAACTTGTCAATCAGGTTTCCAAAATTTTCAAAACTATTCTAATTATAGTGTGCGCCTATATCTGCAACCATAAATCCCTTGATGCCACAAAACATAAGATATTTCTAGTCAATTTTCCGAACAAATTGGTTAACTTAAATAATATATAATTTCTTATTCCTACATTATAGGGGCTAACAAGATATTCTAGGCTTGAAAATCATTGCTGCCTTCTACAATAATTTAGAGCTAAATACACGTCACTAGAAGGATGATAAGAAGTTAAATATCAACCATAAAGCAACCTTTTCCCTTTCACATGGTGACACACTTGAATTGATAAGGTCCAAGCCTATTACTCTATTAGGTACAATTTCAAAGCCTATGGAGTACCCTTTCCTGACATACAGTCATATTGACCATTCCTAATCAAGCCCTTTTTCTATTAATATAATGATAGTCTAGGTTCATGACAATTGCTAGCTATTGAATATTCAAACTTCTTAAATTTAGAGCATGAGAAAATCATACTTGTAGGCTGCAGGTTTCCACACACAGCCGCATAGAAGAAAAGAAAACCTTAGTAGTGTGTTGCGGCTGAAACAAAATGAATCTTCTTATGTATATACACGTATAACTTAAGAGGTAAAAGACTAGGGTTTTTAAAAACTTATCAAGGCCCATATATTTACTTATATCACCTCACTTGAGCTTCATATACCATAGTATTTATCTTATTTTTAATATCTTAGGCCCAAATCAATTAAATTCATTTAATTATAGGCCTCCTTTTTAATTTATGTATAAGAATTAAATTGTTATCAAAATTATGGGACGTTACAAATAGTACTTATTAAAATAGGAAGTTTTTGTGTTACCAAAAGAGTATAAAATGAGAGAAGAAGTTTAGTGCAACTCTTTGTACTTGACATCCAAGAAAGCTCCAGTTCCTATGGGAATATGTACAATTGCTAGGTACAAAGTATAAACTTTCTATGTGGCAGAGTCCAGTAAGTCCCTTCTTTTTTATGTTTAAGACTGCTTGATTTACAAAATCAATGTTCTTTACGTGAAGAAATAATTTACATAGACTCATTCCTCTAAAAAGCATCAAGAGAGAGAGAGAGAGAGAGACAGACATTCTACTTGTGCTTTTGTTGTTCACAATTTGCGTAAGCTTCCAATCTATATATATCTAAAAGCTGAAGCGTAGCATTTATTGTTGCTACGCTCCAATTGAGCCACATGATCGTCCACCTCATTACCATTTTTTTCCCAATTTTCCTATAATTATTTTTAACATTTAATTTTTATTTTATTTTAATATTTACACTTTTTCCACACTTTTTTCACCCTTACCTTTTCATCTCCCCACTACCTTCTATATAAATATTCTTCTTCTTCTTTTCATCTCCCCACTACCCTCTACATAAACATTTTCTTCATCTTTCTCTTCATCTTCCTTTATTTTGTCTCTTCTTATTCACATTCTCTTACTATAAATTTGTAACTATCTATTCCATTTTATGCATGGTTTTCTCTCACAAAAAAAAGGTTCTCTCTCTCTCAATTTTTCGATGAATTTTTTATACATTCTTCTATTTATGCCAAATTACTAATCTTTGGGAATCCTTTCTTTTCTTTTCTTTTTCTACACTAGAATCATTATGCTCATTTTCTCACTTAATTTAATCGGGTAGTTTGCCAAAATTCAAAAAAAGGTTCTCTCTCTTTCTCTCTCAATTTTTCGATGAATTTTTTATACATTCTTCTATTTATGCCAAATTACTAATCTTTGGGATTTTTTGTTCTACACTAGAATCATTATTCTCATTTTCTCCTTAATTTGATTGGGTAGTTTGCTGGAATTCAAGTAAAACCAGACAATAAGGAATTTTATGGCATTGGAGAACACCTGAATATATACCAGCCAAAAGTTGAAAGTCAGCAAATTAGTGGAGCTATGATTAAGCTTTAAACGGGATTGATGGTATTGCCAATGTTCTTTAATTAGCATCCTTATTTCTATTTCTCTATATATGTTTCCTAGAATTAGTATTAGTCTCATTTTTATTTTCTCCATTATATTCTAGGTAGACCAAGAGTTCTTTAAAACTCCACATTGGTTAATGCCATTTAGATTTGTTTTTTAAATTGTTTTTTTCTCTTTAATTGTTAAATGTTATCCTATTTTTGTTCTTTCTTATAACTCTAATTAATGTTGATGGTTTTTTTTTTTTTGGTTAGTTAAGGTTGATGGTTCTTTCTTACAGAGGAAAGAAGAAATTGAAAACAATTGAATTCCGTATAAACCTGTACCTAAAGGGGACAAGAGCCTTTGTTTATTTGATTAGAGACAATATATTAAAGGGGCATATCCTTTGGTCATTACATTGCATTTCTTAGAGGTTAAAAGATAAAGCTTGTCATTATAGGAAAACATTTGGGGTGGATATCATTTTAATATATTTTTTTTTGTGTATTTCATTAATATTTTTTAAGGTGAACCATATTCTTCTAACTTTGCTATAGTGTGTTACATTTGCTTAATATACAACTCATCTCTTATGGAATAAGGAAATTATCATAATAATAAAAAATCATCACAAAATTACAAGGTTAACTTAACCAAAATTAAAATAAAACTAAAGAAATAAAAAATAGATTTTATGATAATTTATTAGTCAAAAAATTGGTAGGCATATTCAAATTCCTATTTCCAAAAACAACTAAACCAAAATTCAATGAAAATTATAAAAGGGAAAGAAAAGACTTTCTAATGGGAAATTAAAAAAACACAATACTAAAACACATATTAAAAAAAAAAAAAACTATCAATCTTAATTAGAGTTATAAGAAACAATAAAAATCTTTTATGTGCAATTGTTCTCTTTATTGGTATTTATTGTTATATATATTTTATTTTTACTTTTTTTTTCTTCTCATCTTATGTTATTCAACATTTAAATTCAGTCACATCTATATATAATAATAATAATAATAATAATAATTAAAAATGGAATATTTTATTTAAATTTAAATCATTAAAATTATCCTTAAAAAATTGTACTCTTTTTTTTTTCATTTACACTTTGTCCAAGCTATTACCTTACCTTTATCTTTTCATCTCCCCACTACCTTCTACCTTAATATCACTATTCGTCTCCCCACATCTTCCATATCATTAAATTATTTATATTTTAATTTCTCTCCTTTTTTTATTTAAAAAAAATTAAAATTTTAAAATTTTACTTAAATTCAATAAATAAAAGTGTCCTCATAAAGTGGAGTAATACTAGGGACACACTCATTCTCAAATCCAATACATCAAAGAAAAAATATAATACAAAATAAATGCCAATTGGGAAACACTAAATTTTTTTAAAAAAATAATAATAATAATAATAATGAGGATATCAAACCAAATATAATATAAAGAAACTAATAGTTATGGATATACTAACTCAAGGGTAGCAAAATTAAATGAAAAATAAAATAAAAAACTACAATGCATATTTAATGCAATAAAATAATCATCAAGTTTTGGAAAACAATAGGTTGCCTATGGAGAGAGAGAGAGAGAGAGATGGTAAAGAAAAAAAAAATCAAATGTCAATTAGTAACTATTAATTGGAAAACAAAGAGGTTGTAAGGAGAAGTAAAAATAAAAAATAAATATGACCAATATGAAGAACATTAAAAATTTTACAGTGCAATAAAATTAACTGTTACATTCACTTAAAAAATTGAATCAATAATCAATAATTAAACACAATCATAGCAATATATTTAAACTTAAAACTAATCAAACTCTAATTCACAACTAAAATGAGATGTTCTCATATAATAATAGAAATTACATAAGAAATGAAACTATGATAATAGTAAAAAACATTATAAATGAAATTATGAAAAAAAGTGATAAAACTAATTAGCTACTATCATTATGAAGTAGTAGTCTATGATTTTGCACATCTAAAGAAGTGGAATATATAGAGTTTACTTAAGGTATATGTAAAGATTGACATTAAACAAAAGATATGTAAAGGTTAAAAAAATGTATATTCTATAAATAAATAAAAAGGTATATGTAAGGTATTTATTAACTTAGAAGAAAATGAAAAATCAATTATTAATAACAGCAACAACAACAACAACAATAATAATATAGGGGTAATTACATTCTCCTTTCTTGAGGTTTGAAGAAATGACACTCTATCCCAAACTTGAAAGTGAAAAATATTTTCACCCTTTATGTTTGTTTGACCAAACTTTGTTAAATTAATATTAAAATATTGTGTACTAACTTGCATGTGCTTAAGGTAGGTTCCAAAATTAACCTTAATTTTAAAATTAAATTCTCTTATTTTAAAATTTTAAATTAAAGTGTATTTCAAAATATTAAGTAATGTCTTTTGCTTCTTTTCTTTTTTTTTTTCCTTTTCTTTTCCCAATGAGTTATGGAGAGATTTTTCATTTCAAATATTTTGGTATCTTATAAATTTGTATTTTAATTCTAAAGTTATGAGTAATGTCTTTACTAACCATGGTTAGACATTTATAAACAGATTCTTAAATAAAGTTAAAATATTTTGTTATTAATATAAACAGAATGAGAGAGTGTTATTACTTATTATCCCAAATATATTTAATAAGATCAACCTAAAAAAAAATTATCTCGCGCAATGCGCAGGTCTGCGACTAGTGCAATTTAATGTTGTAACTAACTGATATTTATCCAAACTCTTAATGTATTTGTAGGTATGCTTTTGCAAGAGGAGGCCAAACACTTAACAATCAAAAGCTCCTGAGTATGCACAAACTCTTGAGCTTAATCACTAGCAAAATTGGAAACTGAGATATAAACTTATGTCACCTCCAATTGGGTATTGTCGTCTAAACAAACTACTGAAATTTGATGAAAAAATGTATGTCAATATGTACAGCAATTATTGCTGCATTAATTATGTGAACAAAACTTTCATAAGAGGAGCATTTTTTTTTTCTTGGGTTTGACTCTTATATGTATATTTTGTTTGCTTGTTTCATTTGCCGCAAGGGTACTTATTCGATGTCTTTTTCTTGTTTTTGCTACCTCAATACTTGTTAATGTTATGATTTCCAAGAATTTCAGTTGAAGGTACTAGTAGGGAACTTGAACATGTTTTTCTCAATTACTAGTTAGGGCAGCACGTGCAAGGCACGTGCTTGCCGTGGAAAAAAAATACTGTAGTAATGAAGGTCAATTCTAGATTTTATTTGTATTACAAAACAAAGATATAAATCATTTGATTTTTAAAGTATATAAAGATTTACATTAATCAAAAGAAACATTAATTTTAAGAATTTTGATAATTATGTCGTAAAAAGTTAATTTCATTCGTTTAAGAATTTTGATCAACCACAAGTTAGGGTAGCTATTTAACATATAAATATTTATTTAACTATAATATTTTTTTTAGTACCTACTTGCTAAAGACAATATATCTATTCTCTAAAAACTTCTAAGAATGATAACGAATATCATCATCTTCCAACAATAAACAACTGAGTTTTGCTAAGAAATTTAAAAAAATAAAAAAGATAACAAAAGGCTTGTGTCATCAAATATCATCATTCTAACTTTTTAAGAATTCTTATCATTTAAAACTCAAAATACATAAATAAAATTTTTTGGATGCTAAAATTTAGTAGTACACAATAAAATATTTTAAGAATCATAAGCTTTCATTAGGGTTTAACTGAGAGGATAACAATATGACATATTTGCTATTTTCCAAAATATTAAGAGAAAAATTGCTTGATTTTAAAGTTTATGGAAGAATTGTAAACTACCCCAAACAAAAAGGATGAAAAATGTTTTTTTCTTAAGTTTTTGTTTTTTGTTTTTGTGTGCAAAACCATGTGTTTTTACTTAAAATGGTGTGTAAAGAAAAAAAAATACAAAAAGTCAATCCAAGAAAATTGTATGTGGAATAGTGAATTTTGGCTCAACAAAGTTAATTAAACCAACAAATAAATTTAAAAAACACAACAGAATGACGCAACATTTCATAATACTTTTATAATCTTGTTATATTTTATTTTAACTTGTAAAGAATTGATAGCTCAGCAGTTTTGAAAATATTGTGACAACATCAAGATGTCTTAACATTTTTCACACAAAAAAATGTTATGTCCATGACATTTTCACAACAAATCATAAATAATAGGTTTCTACAAGTTGTTATTGGTGGGCAAAAAAGTAGTTTCATTGGTAAGTTTAAATTAAAACCAATAACAATTTACCATATTTGATTTGTTATGAAAGTGTTGTGAAAATTATTGTGGACAAATAAAAAATAATATAGCAAATATACTACAACTTTAGGCATTCACAAAAAAAAAAAAAAAAAAAAAAAAAAAAAAAAGCCCAGCAAAACAGTGAAAGTTAAACAAATCAAAACTATTGTAGTGAAATTACCGTAACTTTTCTCATTCACTCTTTTTATATAATATATATATATATATATATAGAAATATACATTGCACTTACAATGTAAATTTATATTGTAAATGCATAAAGATTGGTAAATGTTGTACACATTTGCAAAATTTGTACAATTTTTTTTTTTTGCAAATGTATATAATATTGGCAAAAACCACATTTTCGTCCTCACATTTTCAGGCGATTCTCACTTTGGTCCCTATCTTTTATTTTCACCGCTTTTAGTCCTTATTTTAAAAAAATGCGTTCCATTTTAGTCCCTAACGTCATCTCTGTAACGGAAATATCCTATGTGGCAGATGGAATGGCAATGTTGGCAAAAGAGTGCCTACATGGCTATTAAAATAATAATAATAAATTTTAATTGACATTTAAATAATGCCACATCAGCATTTTAAATATTAAAAAAAACCACGTTAGAAAAAATTAAAACAAAATTCTAAACATGTGATTTTTAAAACCAAATCAAATAAAATAATTAAAATAAAATTTTATTTTCCTTTTATGATTTTCTTCAAAAGAACATATTCATATATGTTTTTTGTGTTCTTCCCCAAGAACATGACTGTTCATATTCATGTTCTTAGCAAATTAATTCTTTGTTTCTTTTCATTTCTCTGTCTTTCTTGTACTTTCTTTAAAGCCAAACACATCAAAACTCAAATAAATAACAGTTAAATAAAATAAAATTTAATTAAGCATTTTCTTGGCAACGTCAATCTCAAGATCTGAACATTTTTCTCTCCTAATTGGTAATCCAGAAAATTCTCGTTCCCTTTTCATGAACACAACAAATTCTCATTCATAAACCCAAAAAACTCCCTTTCACAAACCCAGAAGATCCCTTCTTAACACACACAGCAAATAGTCCTGTCACAAACCCACAAACCTAGAATATCCTTTCTCAACAAATATAGCAAATGAGTTTTTTCAAATTTGTCAAAAATATAAAACAAATAAAATAAACCCAAGATCGACTTCAGATCCTCTTCAAATTCAATCTCAAGATAGAGTGGGTGAGATGAGAAAGTGAGGAGGAAAGGAAAACATGGGCCTTCAGATATGCTGGAAACCCATACCACACACCACATACGACGCAAAAACTGACCCACCACCTTGCCGAACCCACTACCGATGAACCTTACCAATCCCACCACCTGTGAACCTTGCCGAACCCATTGACTAGGAGGATCTTACCAACTTGATAGTTGTGGTGGCCACCACGATTAAAGGAGATGAACGGTGGGAGCTTCGGCCAAGGGGTACTGAGAGAGAGAGAGAGTGAAATCAAGAAACGGAAGTTTGAGGTGTAAGAATCTGAGCTGGTTTTGATTAGAGATGAAGCGATGTTGGAGGTGAGAGGGAGGAAGTTTGAGATTAGAGGAATTTGATGAGAATCTGAGATTAGAGAGACTTGTAAGAAAATCTAGGTCAAAAGTGGGAATTAACATTGTTTGCCAAACAATATAATTATTAGTTACTGTTTTCAAACTATATATATTACTAACATCTCGAGTCTCAAAGACTCGATTTAGGCCTATAAATCGAGTCTCAAAGACTCGGTTTCTATGGTCTGATGTGGCGTTTTTTCCACATGGCGTCCACCTGAAAATCAAGTCTCTAAGACTCGATTTATAAGCCGACCCTTTCAGCATCGATTTGTATGTGCTAGCAAACAAAACAAAACACTTTATTGGTACTTTTCTAGTTGTTGTGTGTAAGGAGTGATGTGAACCCCATCAAGAATAACGAGACCCAACAACGAAAGGGAACCCAAGATCGTTTTATGGACAGATTCAAATGGGAGACCTCGACCCGTTGTTTATGACAAACAAGAACCTCGGTATAAGGAAGATGCCACAAATGATGGTGGAAACTCCGTTTGATAAGTCGAGATGAACGCCACGAGAATTCCCGATAATTTCGAGTAGTTCTTCAAAAAACCAAAGAGAATAAGCCTCACAAGTTTTATCAATAATATCTCAAAAATGTTTACAGACTTAGATGACTACTTAAGGGCTCCTTAAAACTTGACAAACAAGAAAATATATTCTAAAATAATTCCTAATTGATACCTAACCATATTAGGAATAAAGTTTGACCTAAAAAACATTAAATGCACCTAAAAATAAGGAAATAAATCACCTAAACCTAGAATAACGTTTTTTACATAAACCCCAAAATATTTCATGCCAATTCTTAACCTTGACCGGATCCTTCTAGAACTTGAATCAAGGTGATGATTTTTTGTTGCCCACGTGGATCATGCTCAATGGGCCTCCACGAGTTTGCTTGAGCCCATAACTCTTGGATGAGTCCGTTGAGTACATCCTTGAACTTCTTTGCTCGTGCTCTTGTAACCGACTTAATTGGTACTTGAACGAGATCCTTCGAAGCGGTGCCTTGATCTCCATCAAGGAGTTTTCTTGGGCCACGGAGTTAGTGGGAAGTGAGGTCAAGTTTGATGTAAACTCCTCTGGTACTTGTGTTTCTTCCTTTTGTACTTTTCATATGTCAATATAATTTTATCACTTTTGTCAAAAAAAAAAAAAAATATATATATATATATATATATTATTCGAACATTATCTTTACCGGTACTTTTCTGGTTGTTGTGTGTAAGGAGTTTTCTTGGGCCACGTAGTTAATGGGGGGTGAGGTCAAGTTTGATGTAAACTCCTTGTGTCTCTTCCTTTTTGTACTTTTCATATATTAATATAATTCTATCACTTCTGTAAAAAAAAGAAAGAAATATTATTCAAACATTATCAGTGCTAGCAAGTTGTACAGTACAAATCAATGCACAATTACATCTCTCTTCTCCCAATCATTCAGACATCTCTCCTCACCTCATTCTTAAATTTTTTTTGGCTTATAAATCAAGTCTTAGAGACTCGATTTTTAGGTGGACGCCACGTGGAAAATACGCCAAATCAGATGTGATCAGAACACTAAAATCGAGTCTTTGAGACTCGATTTATAAGCCCTAAATCGAGTTCTTTAAACTTGAGATGTTAGTAAAAAATATAATTTTGTAACAGTGCCTACTAATCAGTTTATTATATCAGTTTACACTTATGCTTCAGTATGCACTTCCACCCGCTATGACTGTAGGTATGTGTGATCACTGAATTTCCATTGGTGATTATTATATGCAGTTATTCAAGCCTAAAACCACCAGTTTTGATCCCATTAAGTATCGAAGATGTGATTAATGCTTCTAAAGATGCTACCTAAGGTGGTATCCATATTTGCGCTTGTTTAAGTTCACATTGCTTAACAGATTGGTTTGTTTGTTGGCAATTGTTGTTAAGGCCTTATGTTTGGAAGCCATATATACCTTGGGCTTGTTATAAATATTTAGGCAAGATCAGACTGAGTAGGCTTAAATATTAAAAAAAACCACGTCAGAAAAAATTAAAACAAAATTCTAAACATGTGATTTTCAAAACCAAATAAAATAAAATTTTCTTTTCCTTTTATTATTTTCTTCAGAAGAACATATTCATATATGTTTTTTGTGTTCTTCCCCAAGATCATGACTGTTCATATTCATGTTCTTAGCAAATTATTTTTTGTTTCTTTTCATTTCTCTATCTTTCTTGTACTTTCTTTAAAGCCAAACACATCAAAACTCAGATCAATAACAGTTAAATAAAATAAAATTTAATGAAGCATTTTCTTGGCAACGTCAATCCCAAGATCTGAACATTTTTCTCTCTTAATTGGTAATCCAGAAAATTCTCGTTCCATTTTCACGAACCCAACAAATTCTCATTCATAAACCCAAAAAACTCCCTTTCACAAACCCAAAAGATCCCTTCTCAACACACACAACAAATAGTCCTTTCATAAACCCACAAACCCAGAATATCCCTTCTCAATAGATACAGCAAATGAGTTTTTCAAATTTGTCAAAAATCAAAAACAAATAAAATAAACCCAAGATCGGCTTCAGATCCTCTTCAAATTCAATCCCAAGATAGCGAGGGTGAGATGAGAAAGTGAGGAGGAGAGGAAAACGTGGGCCTTCAGATATGCTGGAAACCCATACCACACACCACATACGACGCAAAAACTGACCCACCACCTTGCCGAACCTACCACCGATGAACCTTACCGGTCCCACCACCTGTGAACCTTGCCGAACCCATTGACTAGGAGGATCTTACCAACTTGATAGCTGCGGTGGCGGCGACGATCAAAGGAGATGAACGGTGGGAGCTTCAACCAAGGGGTACTGAGAGAGAGAGAGAGTGAGATCAAGAAACGGAAGTTTGAGGTGTAAGAATCTGAGTTGGTTTTGATTAGAGATGAAGTGATGTTGGAGGTGAGAGGTAGGAAGTTTGAGATTAGAGGAATCTGATGAGAATCTGAGATTAGAGAGAGTTGTAAGAAAATCTAGGCCAAAAGTGAAAATTAACATTATTTGTCCAATAATATAATTAGTAATTACTATTTTTAAACTATATATATTACTAATATTTTCAGTCTCAAAGACTCGATTTAGGCCTATAAATAGAATCTCACAAACTCAATTTTAATAATTTGATCATATTTAATGTGACGTTTTTTTCATGTAATATTCACCTAAAAATCGAGTATTTAAGACTTGATATTTATAAGCCAACCCTTTCAGCATCTATTTGTACGTGCTAGCAAACAAAACAAAACACTTTACCTTTCTGGGTGTTGTGTAAGGAGTTTTCTTGGGCCATGGAGTTAGTGTGAAGTGAGGTCAAGTTTGATGTAAACTGCTCTGATACTTTCTCTTCCTTATGTACTTTTCATATATTAATATAATTCTATCACTTCTGTCAAAAAAAAAATTCAAACTTTATCTTTACTTGTACTTTTCTGGTTGTTGTGTGTAAGGAGTTTTCTTGGGCCACGTAGTTAATGGGGGTGAGGTCAAGCTTGATGTAAACTCCTTGTGTCTCTTCCTTTTGTACTTTTCATATATTAATATAATTCTATCACTTCTGTAAAAAAAAGAAAAGAAATATTATTCAAGTATTTTCAGTGCTAGCAAGCTTTACATCATAAATCAATGCATAATTATGTCTTTTTTCTTCCAATTATTCAGACATCTCTCCTCACCTCAAACTTAAATTTTTTTTGGCTTATAAATCGAGTTTTAGAGACTCGATTTTTAGATGAACGCCACGTGAAAAATACGCAAAATCAGACATGATCAGAACACTGGAATCGAGTTTTTGAGACTTGATTTATAAGCTCTAAATCGAGTCCTTTAAACTCGAGATATTAGTAAAAAATATAATTTTGTAACAATGCCTACTAATTATATTGTTTGACAAACAGGATTAATTTCCCATTTTGGCCGAAAATCTATTCATATTTTTTAAAATATTTTATTTTATTTTTAAAATTGACAAATTTAAAAAGAAAATGGTTTTGATTTTAAATTCATTTTAAATACTGACATTGACTTTTTAAATGACAATTAAAATTTTTTATTATTATTTTAATAGCCATGTAGGCACTCTTTTGCCAACAATGCCATTTCATCTGTCACATAGGATATTTCCGTTACAGAGATGACGTTAGGAACTAAAACAGAATATGTTTTTTAAAATAAGGACTAAAAATGGTGAAAATAAAAAATAAGGACCAAAAACGGTGAAAATAAAAAATAAGGACCAAAGTGGAAATTGCCTGAAAATGTAGGGATAAAAAAGTGATTTTCACATATAATATTTTCTACTTTTTGTGTGTATACAATGTAAGCTTATATTACAAATAGAAAGTAAATATATAAAGATTCTTTAAAAGAAAAAGAAAAAGAAAAAGAAAAAGAAAAGAAAAAAAAAAAAAAAAAAAAAAAAAGCTCAAACCAAGTTGGTGAACTTGAAGGAAAAAAAAAGAGGAAAAAGGCAAGTCACTAAACAAAAAATACAGTTCATAATACTATTCATGAGCCTATTTGCTCTTTTATATATATATATAAAAAAAAAAAAAAAAAAAAAAAAAAAAAGAGCTCAAATCGATGACTAAAATAAAAAAAATAAAAAAGATGATGAATAGTATATATTGGAAAAACCAAAAGTACTGTAACTTTCACAAAATATTTATATTCAATTATAGTTGGTCACAATTTTATATTTTATTATTTTATTTTCAGTTGTATTTTGACTTAGAAGACTGAAAAAAGAAAAAGACAAAAGTCCCTCAATCAACCAAATGTCACTGTAGAGGCATTGCCTCTTTTTATACAGTTAATAGATATACTATATCTGGCTGGGAGTACTTACTGGACATGTTTCTTGTCTAGGAGAAACTTCATTTGAGTATTTAAAATGGGATTCCTGGATCTATTTATTGTGGCATTAAGGCCAACGCTGGAAATACTCTTAATTACTGCTATTGGTTTATTTCTCGCAACAGAGCGTATAAATCTCTTGGGGGCAAATGCAAGGCCATATTTGAATAACGTAAGCCAAAATTTCTTACTGTTCAATATTGGTCTTCTTACCGACATGTTGCAGATGCTTCTTGTTAAGTTCCAAAATCAAACTCCTTTTGTTTCTGTCAAGTGTGTTGCACTTTGTTGCAATCTAGTCTCCAGAAGTTCCTGCACATATAAGGATGATGACAGTTAACAAGTAAATTAAGAAGGAATGCCAAACATCAACCACTTTCATCCATTCATGATAGCACTGCTGCATCATCCAATGTTATTGAAACTTCATGAAAAGATTTAACTTTTCTGTTCTTTTTCAAATTTTAATGTTTCAAAAATGTTGGCCAGCTTACTAGTATTTTTGAAGTCTAGAACTCTGTCTTTGTCTAGATCTCTTCTTCCTTTTACTGATCAAAGGAGTTTGGCGGTAGATGTTACATTGTTTTTTAGTTACTTTCATTAAGGAAAAAAGAACACATTTTAAGAGTGTATGTATGCTGATTTTTAATTCTAATTGTTGCTTATATTAATCAAAAATCATAATCAATTCTTTAATGACTTGTATAATGTTCTTTTATTTCTTCCTCTCTCTTTTGAAGTTATGCACTTTGGCTATGCTCCCAAGACCTGCAAAGGACTAACAACACTACTTGTATTTGTGTATAGTTGGTGTTCTATGTGTTCACTCCATCAAACCTTTTCAGCAAACTGGCTGATACAATTACTTTAGAAAGTTTGGTAACCTTGTGAGTTTAGCTCTGTCAAACTTCTGAAATTCCGTACCCCCCCCCCCCAACCCCATTTTTATTCATTGGTA
This sequence comes from Quercus lobata, assembly GCF_001633185.2. NCBI lineage: Eukaryota > Viridiplantae > Streptophyta > Magnoliopsida > Fagales > Fagaceae > Quercus > Quercus lobata. Next base: position 25,392,261 of record NC_044907.1, on the reverse strand, counting down.
ATTTTTGGTTAATGTGTAGGTGGTTCATGCCAGTGAATGTGCTTCTCACATTCATCATAGGCTCTGCCCTTGCTTGGATACTGATAAAAATCACAAGAGCTCCTCAACATCTGCAAAGCCTTATCATTGGTTCTTGTGCTGCAGGTAGACAAAATTCCAAATAAACTGTTTATAGGTGTACATTTTCTAGTCATACAAAATAGCCTGATTTAGGGCATATATAGGATAGTGACTAATGATACATGATACAATAGGTATTGTGTAAAATATGATTAATGAACTCATCATCAGCATGAGTTAAACTGGGAAGATACAAATTTCATTTGAGTTTCAATTTGATCTTTGAAGTAAAAGATTAGAAACAATTTGCCTTTGCGGTAGTTGTATTAATTTCATCCTTTTCAAAAAAATTCACTAACTAATTGATGTGATGTAATAGAATTGCTTTTATTTTGAAACTTGAAATTTGAAAATGGTATAATATACAAATATTTATGTCCTAATTTTTAGTAAATACAAAAAGTACTTAATACTTTATTTGTCATGTTAGATTTGATTACCAAATACCACAAGTTTTTTTTTTTTTAACAGAAATTTTACAATGTTTTTCAATCTATATAGGATAAATATGAAACAAGATACATACAGATGCGACTCATTGTTTGACAATTTTATCAAGTATTGTCTACACCTCTAATAATAATAGAGTGCAGTGAATATGTTTCCTCACATAAAATTACAAACTAAAGATGCATTACTGGATATGGTTGTACCAAAGTAATTGCAAGTAGGAGTGAATGTGAATCATTGCATCACAATGATCAACCCTCATTGAAGTACATTACTCTAAGAATTAGTTATGCCACTAAGTTTCACAATTGCAACTTTTCACCATCTCATGCACCATTTTATTTATGATCGAAAGGTATTGTCCATAATATATTTAGAGAAAAATTGCTATGTGCAGGAAATTTAGGAACCTTACTTCTGATTATACTCCCAGCAGTCTGTGACGAGGATAATAGTCCATTTGGAGATTCTTCTGTTTGCTCTACATATGGAGAGGCTTATGCTGCGCTTTCTATGGCGGTAATAGTCTATTGTTCTTGTTTTAAGATTACCAAAATAAATGGATGTCACAGTAAGACCAGCTGACCAGTTGATCTGAATGATAACATGTTTCTCAGTGCCTCTAACAGTATGTCCCATTTTTCAGTTAATCTGTATAACTGAATTGGATGATTTTTTTAGTCGCAAATATATCAATAACCCCAAGCTCTTCTTGAGCTAATCTACTTTTGTATGTCTTACAGCTCCTAAAATATGTCGGATTAATTTCAATCATTTTGTTGTTTCTTGTTTTGATGGTCCAGCTAGGAGAAGTATTTTTATGGACTTATGTGTATGCTATCATGCGGTTATCTGCAAACAAGGCCACTAAAGAAATTGACACAAATGACTCTACAATCCAGGATATAACTTCTGAGGAAACCCCATATTCAGAGATTTGCACAGAAGCTCTTCTTCCTTCAAGGGGCTGCCCCACCTCTGAGGAATATACAGAGCAAGTTGAAGTCCCTTCTACTGGATGTGAAGAAAAAGCAAAGGTTTCTTCTGATATTCTTCTGTTGTGGCTTCCCATTTATAATGTTCAAAAGCTTGCTTTTTTCAACATTTGATTTCCACTCATGATCAATTCAATCAATGAGAAATAAAAAAGAAATAATCCTAACCTAGAACATTAGACTCTCAGTTAGAGGATAAATGCTTGTATGAAGATCAGAGGACATTAAGAAGCAAGCTAGCACATGTGCAGGTCATGTAGGACATAGCTTCAATGTAGGAGATTGAGGGCATAAAATAGTTGTACTTTTATTACATTTTGTAATGTTGAATGGAATATTCTACTCTCCTATCCTAAAATGATTCCTTGTGAAATAAGATGCATTTTAAGTATAGATCACTAATTCCAATACATGGATTACCACATGTCTTCTTAACTAATATCACATTACAATTTGTATGTCTCATACAATCTAACTTTTATATAATATTAATTAGATATATTGTTTTATACTGAAGATTTTCAGTGCTAGTAAAGGTAGCTTTTCTTTCCCTTTTTTCTCCCCATTCTCTTCTTGAATAAAATAACCTTTTAAAGATTCATTTGATAGGTATCATTTCTGGAGAAGGCTAAGCTGCACCTTAAGAATCTCTATGGGTACATTGACCTCAAAAAATTGTTTGCACCAGCTACCATTTCAACGGTATTCTCATAGTTCTTGTTCTATTCGGCATAAGCTTTGTCTTTATTCTGTTAGAAATCAATATGGTCTGTGTTTACTTCTCTAATTCCAGTAAAATTTGCAGTTCCTAATTTTTTTTTAGAAAGTAGATAATCTGAGGAATTCACTCCATCTTGACCTTGAGTTAGAGAAATTATATTGGAAGCATATTCATTCCAAAATTAAACATTTTATGTTTCTTGAAACTTGAATATAATTATACACTTTAAATGGGGAATGGCATAATGCACTGCCTGACTCATTTCAAAAGCTCAAAATAATTATTCAGAATATATCTATTTTAAAGTTTTTTTAAAGTTGTGTATATGCTGCCACACAGGGATCTCTAAATAATATGCTTATTTTACTTCTATAGATTATTGCGTTTACAGTTGGAATAGTCTCTCCAATTCAAAAGTTACTAATTGGTGATGATGCTCCTCTTCGTGCAATCTACAGTTCTGTGAGTTTGATAGGGTATGATTCCTGCCACAGGCTCAATAAGCTCCCACTGCTTGAGTCTTAGTTTGATTTTGGTGTTCAAGTTTCTGCTCACAATTCTAAACTCTAAAATTCCTATATTTGCAACTTGAAGTAGTGCTAATATGCACATATCAAAGTTAAATTTATAATTATATTTAAGGAATGAACATGTGCGAATCACTCCCATGAGAAGACCAATGCATCAGACAGAAAAATCAATTACATATATGTTAGCAAAAAACTGTCTCAGAAAAAGTATTCCATTTTTATTTAGAAGTACAATTGGCAGCAGTAGTCCATCCTTACTAGTAAATACTCCATAATGATATATTAGCAGCAATAGTATAAGTACATATAGTTGTTATAGTCAAATATGCACAGCCTGGAAGGGCCTTTTGAAATAACCAGTATTTCTCCTCTGAGCAATTAAGTCTTCCCTAATGAACCATTAACTCTCACAACTTAGAAGCAATGGAACAACATGAAAAAATCTCTTTTCAATCTGAACATTCTGATTTGCAGCTTGAGTGTTCTTTATCTGCCAATCTGCATTAAATCCTTTTAGTTTCGTTTCTCTTCTACAGGGAGGCAGCAATACCCTGTATGACATTGTTAATTGGAGCGAACCTTCTTAGAGGTGGCTTTTAACATTGGTTGTAATCTTTATTATGTATTCCTTGGGTTGGCTCAATCCCCTCATTAATTGTCCATGAAAGGTTTCTGATATTTATTTTAATATATTTGTTGTTACAGGTCTAAAGAGATCTGAAGTAGGTCCATCAATTGTCCTAGGGATTATTGCAATTCGGTACATTATATCGCCTTTACTGGGTATTGTTATTGTTAAGGCTGCAAACCATTTTGGCGTGGTGGGATCAGATTCATTATATCAGTTTACACTTATGCTTCAGTATGCTCTTCCACCCGCTATGACTGTAGGTATGTGTGATCACTGAATTTCCATTGGTGATTATTATATGCAGTTATTCAAGCCTAAAACCACCAGTTTTGATCCCATTAAGTATGGAAGACGTGATTAATGCTTCTAAAGATGCTACCTAAGGTGGTATCCATATTTGCGCTTGTTTAAGTTTACATTGCTTAACAGATTGGTTTGTTTGTTGGCAATTGTTGTTAAAGCCTTATGTTTGAATGCCATATATACCTTGTGCTTGTTAGAAATATTTAGGCAAGATCAGACTGAGTAGGCTTATTGATTGAACATTCTAAAAATCAACTAGATTAATCCTTAATGTACTAATGTTTTGCCAATATTTTCTATAAATGACATAGGTTGCCTACCTACTCCCTCTCCTAGACCCTGCAGAAGTGGATCTTTGTCCACTAATATGAAAGATTTCGTTTTTGCCACTGTGTCTTAGGTGATAAAACATGTCTTAGTGAATAGCTTGAGTTCAGCTTCAGAAAATGCTCGTTTCAGCTTGTTCATTAATTAAACAAACGAAGATCAGGAGTTTGAAGTTCAATTACTTAATGAACCAAGCTTGAACAAAACCAAGTTTAGCCCAAAGTTTTCCTAAACGCTGAAGATAATACATTCTTTCCATTGCTAATATGTATCAACTACAAAGAAAATTTTGTCAAAACTTGCATTTTTGTTTCATGTTTTGCAAACATTATTCCTATTGAAGTGCAAGAGAGTTAATTAGTATATTTTCAGAATATAATTTGATGCATAGTATGCATTAACAAATCTAGACTCAAGAGATATAGGTTTTTCAGCAAGGGATGATTTGATCAAGTTTGAGCCTATTCATAAAATTAACTAACCAAGTTTGAACAGAAAATTTGAGCTCAGTTTTAAACTTCAATTCAGCTCAATCCTGATAACAAAGTAAATAAACCAAGTTTAAACAATTCATTACTCAGTTTGAACTTGAGCCTAATAACAAAGTAAACAAACTATTTGATGAAATATGTTCAGTTGTCCATTCCTTGGTTGTGATTTTCACAACAAAGCACTTAAGCACTATATATGCTAAAATTTGAATTAGTAACATTGTGTCATGAACTTGGCAGGTACTATTTCTCAGTTGCTTAAGACGGGAGAGAGTGAATGCTCTGTCATTATGCTATGGACTTATGTTGTGGCATCATTCTCTTTAACAATCTGGTCAACTTTCTTCATGTGGCTTGTTGCTTAATCTGGATTTCCATAATTCATCTAAGGACTTACCATCATCATAACACGGCAAAGCACGACAACATTCAAATAGCTGCCTAGTGAAACAAACCTGAAACCAGCAATCAAATATTCTTCTACGTATATTGTTTGCATAAATAATCAAATTACTATGAGATGCTTACCATTTGTTGTAACTGTTTTGAAAATTGAGAGGAATTGTATAAAATTATCAAAATAGAAATAAATTGATGAGTTTGTTCTTTGTTAAAACTTAAATGTCCTCAAAGGGACCTAAAAGATGAGAATTCTCAATTCTTTTCTAATTCTGAAATTATGAGTTCTCATTGGCTACTTGCTACTGTTGATGATTGTGAACCGGTAATATAGCCTTTGCTTGTTTGCCTCATGATTTTAATACATAAATTTTTACTTATTAGTCATATATATATATATATATATGAATTGAGTTCAAGTTACACCTGGTGTAACTCTAAGTAATGTTACATTATTCAATATTTTTTAATTGGATGCGAACATTGACAAGTTCACTGTTATATTACATTATCTTCGTATATTCTTTATACTTGCAAAATTTCGAGATGATCAAAGATTAATAACCATGTCATCAATCAATTATTAAAATTCAAATTTTTGTAGTTTAAAATAATGTATAAAATATGAGTTTATAGATCAAATGGTAAATAACATCCGATTGATATAAAATTGGCACGCATGTTAAGAACATATAAAACAGGTAATTCAATGGTTGAATTTTCAAAATATTTATTCAATAACAAGTTATTGGGTGGTGTAACATTGCTTAGAGTTACACTAGATGTGTGTTTGGATACTGTTTATTTTGTTGAAAACTAAAAACAATAAAAAAAAAAAATATATATGGCTACTATTCATTACTGTTTAGCACTGTTCATTTGCCTATTTGCATTGTTCATGTCCCATAAACAGTGCATTAAGCGCTGGTTAAAAAACAAAAAAAAACAAAAACGCCAGACATGCTGGACGTGGACGCATTCCAAACGAAGACTAAATGTAACTTGAACCTAACCCTATATATATATATATATATATATATATATATTTCTTGTGCCATTTTTTAAAAATTTTCCTAGGCCATTGATTCTTAAAAAAAAAATTTGGTATTTGGTATGAACTCATTGAACCTATGCCACAACAAAAAAACCATATCACTTAAGGCGTATGATATGCCATTTTTATGATTATATATATACATATAAGTGTTTTGATATTTACAATTTGTAAGGACCAGATTTGAGTTTCCAGCCCACTATGTGGATAGACTTAGGCCCAAAAAGCCCAAAAATAATGAATTTGTAGAGAGTGAGTTGGAAAATTGGGCTTTAGTTAATTAAACAAATACTGGGAAGGATTAAGATGATAAGAGAATGAAAAGAAAAAGGGTTGTATTGAAAAAATCATCCTCGGCAAAGTCCGAGGAGGTCTGCTCTTTTATATTCATAAGTCTGATTACAAGTTTGATTCTGGAATGCTATTTTATTTCTCTCTTTTTCTTCTCCTTTTTTCGATCCCCCAATCTCGTTTCCTCCTTCTTCTTTTATACTCTCCCTCATTTTTATCTCCACCTTCCACCTGTATGCTAGATGGTTAGTGTTAATACTTGTCACATCAGCACTTCCCATAAGTTCTCATGTAATAGCTGTAAGGCTGAAATATACTATTCAGGTATCACTTTTACATTAATGCGGTCAGAGAGTTAGTTATAGTGCATTTAATGCGGAGGTAGCAGCTTTTCCCCATATATTTTTGGGCTCTTCTTTATCTGATATTTTTGCAATGCTTGTCCACCCTAATTGAATTTCCTCGGTTCTCATCCTTGCTGTCAAACCATCTTCCAAAACCTCAACACAGTCTAGCCGAGGATGTTTTCATCCTCGGCACACTCTCCAGAGCTATTATGACCAAACACCACCTTTTATTTATCAGCGCAGTCTCCTCTAACGAAGACTTCTCCTCCTCAGGCAAATCCTTGTTCTCGGCTTGGGCCATAGACCCAATATATGGATAAATACTTCTAGGCTCAAGGGCCCTACACAACTAATTTATAACTATAAATAAATATTAATATTAATATTAATTGTGGGGCCCAATAATTTAAGGACCAAGCCCGATTGCTCCAGGAAAATCCGAAGGCCCAGTCCGAGGAGAGCTGTGGCCCAAGCTCTACAGTACAGAGCACAAAACAATTTTGGAAGGCAGCCGAGAACAGTTTGGTCCTCGGCAGATCCTGAATCCCACCGAAATAAAGGGGTAAAACTGGTATAGGGACGAATTTATAAGGAGATCCAAAATATCTTGGGGAAGTTATCCTTACTACCCTTCCAGATAAGACCCAACACATGACAGAGCCGTACTCTGCAGCCTTATCAACCATACCCAACAATTCTGGGATTAGACTGATGGGACAAATATCAGTCTTGTAAAGATTGACCCTACACGTGGACGAAGGACAATTAACACAGACGAGTATAAAAGAAGAAAGCAAGTAAATCTAAAGGGGATCCCATCCCACCTCCGAAAAAGGAGGATCACATGGGAGAGAACATCTCAACAACACCGGACTTCACTGAAGAAAGTCCGTCTTTGGATAACCGGGGTTAGGCCTCAATGGTCCTCGGATCAACTCCGAGGAGTCCCATCCCATATGGTGCGACGTCTTAGGGCTTAAATGTTCAGGCCCAACACCTTTTTCTACCTGAATTCCTCTAAAACCAGGATCGGACATCGCCCCGCGACCAGCGGCTAGCTTTTTAAGCCCACTCTCTACAAATTATATTGTGAGGGATCTTCCGTGCGCGAGCCCAACATCCTTATTGGGCCGCCAGAGAATCGTGTCCTTACATTAATATTCTTGAAATAAAAGGATTTTAATTATAGTGGGTGTACCATAGAAAACCCCACTATAAAATGTAGCTATATAAATATACATACATATATATAAAAGATTTGAGATTTAAACTCCATTTACACAAAAAACTAATTGATGTTTTGATTTAATGCTCCGTTTGTTTCAATGGAAAACAATGTGTAAAGATAGTTTTCTAAATTTTCCAGTGTTTGATAGCATCAGAAAAAATGAGTCAAAATAAAACTATATTTGGTCAATAAAAAAAAGTATGATTTATTTTTAGATATTGTTTTCTAGTTTCTACTAAATTTTTTTTGGAAAACAACTCTATTTCACAATAAGTGAAACAAGGGAAGTTATGAATTTTTTTTTTAACTCATCTGAAGTTGTTACCAAACATTAAAAAAAAAAAAAAAAGAGATACTTTTATAAAAATACTTTTTGAAAAATTACTCATTTTCTAGAAAATATTTAACCCTCTAAATAAAAACTTTCAACAAACAAAGCTAAGAGTATCTCCAATAGAGTAGGCAAAGCCAAAATATAGAGAATGAAACCATAAAAAAGAGGAAAAACAGCTCCAACAGCTTCTTTAAAACTCAAAAAGATTTTTGCTAATGAACCGTCATTCTCCAAACTTGATGTCGTATTGTTCATTATCAAAAGAATAAAAAATAATAAAAAATTAGTAAAGAAAGGAGTAAGGATGGGGTATGAGAATATTGTGTTAAAAAAGGAATAAATAATGAATGAAGAAATAATATTTAAATGAAATAGAGAAAGCATAGAGAATCTATTGAAAAATATATTTGAAAAAATAGATCGATAAAGGTAAATGTCACTGTTTACTACTCTAATGATAAAAGTGTAATTATTATGTAGGCTGAAATTTTGTCACATGTATGTATGTATAAAAAAATTTCCACTATTAAATATGGGCTGAAATTAGTCTGGCGACAGGGCCCAAAATTCCACCCGACTGTACTCGACAGGGTCCAAATTCCAAACCCCCACAAAAAGGCCCAAAACGTACCCTCATCTTTCCCCAAACCCCAAAAATAAAAACAAAGCGCCATAAGTTTTGGCGGGAAAATCACAAATCTGAAATTCACAAAACAAATACTCCTAAACAATGCTCAAATCTCTCTCTCTGTCTCACTCACTCACTCTCTAAGCATAATTGGAAGCTTAAAATCAACTTTAAAAAAAAAAAAAAAAAAACCCTAAAATCCTCTCATTCCACAGCTCCAATGCCTCCAAGAAAAAAGCCCAATTCTTCATCATCATCATCATCATCCATCAAGAAATCGAACCATAACAGCAATCAACCGCAGCCGCCTTCGAAGTTCGGCATCCAGCATTTCTTCGATCGCCACACTCAGACTCAGAACGCCTCTCAAAACCCCAAGCCTCCTCTCACTTCCAACGCCGCCGCCGCCGCCGTTTCGGCTCCGGTGTTGACTGATCGGAGCAATGAAAACGGACCGGCTTCGAAGAAACCCGATCAGAAAGAGGCCGTTTCGCAGAATACGCCGGAGGAGAACGTGGTGTTGGTCGGAGTTAACGCCGCCGACGAGAACCTCTCCGAGGTGTCGCCGGAGGTTTCCAAGTCCGTGTCTCTCAAGCGCTTCAAGTTCTCGCCTGGAATGGTAAATGTTATACTTTGCATTCTGATTTTTCTCTGCTTAGTTTTGATAATTTTGATTAATTTTTATTTTTGATTAATTAGAGTGAAGTTTATTAATTTAGGATATTGTGATATAGTTGATAAATATCACAGTTTTTCAATTCTCTTATAGCAATCCTTTATAGTCCACATTATGTTTTTCTCTGCTTAATATTGATCTAAGATGTTCGTTTGGAATAACTTATTTAGCTGAAACTGAAAACTTTTTGTTGAAAGTGAAAAAAAAAAAAAGAAAAGTTAAAAGTTAGCTGAATACAATGGATTCATGAATAGTATCAAAAAATACAATGAAGCTATGAGTAGTACCAAAAAGAAGCTAAAAACTCAAATAAGTTGAAGCTTGCATCACATCTCATATGGGCTCAAAACGGGCAATTTTTGAAAAATTATAACTTGAAGTGGCCAGTAAGACATTGTATGACACGGATACGACATAGATACGACATAGGTACAGCACACTAAATTAAGTGTTTGTTCGTAGATATTGATTAATATGTTCTTTTAGCATTAACAATTTTTTGGCATAGTGTAAATTATTTATTTTGATCCTTTAATAAGCTTAATGAATACTAATTAGAGCAAAGTTTATTAAATTGGGGGTTAAATTTGTTGTTGTGAACATCAACTGATCAACATGGTGATATAGCATCCATTATATTCCACATTCTGTTTTTTTCTCTGTTTGATATTGAATTCTAAGAAGCACAGGCATGAACAAGGATATGGGTACGACACAATGACTTGAGCAATTTTTGAAAAATTATAACTTGAAATGTCTGGTATGACACCATATGATACGGGTACAACACGGATATGACACCATATGATACGGGTACAACACAGATATGACACGGGTATAGCACCCTAAATGAAGTGCCTGTGTTTACTAGATATTAATTAATATGTTCTTTTAGCATTAACAAATTTTTGGTGCAAATGCTTTTAGGGTGTAGTAATTGTGTAAATTATTTATTTTGATCTTTTAATTATGCTTAATGAATACTAATTAGAGTAAAGTTTATTAATTTAGGGTTAAATTTGTTGTAAACAACAACATGGTGATAGTTGATAAATATCATAGTTTTCAATTCTCTTATAGCATCCATTTTAGTCCACATTTTGATTTTTCTCTGTAATTCTGATGATTTTGATACATATATTCATTTATTAATCAATATTTTTAGGTGAAAATGCTTAAAGTGCGTAAACTGTGTAAATTACTTTTTAACTCTTGAATTATGGTGATATAGTTGATAAAGCAGAGCCAAGATGATGCGGGTGATGAGGTGACGTGGAAGATATCTCCGGTGAATGAAAGACTCCAAGCGGTTTCAAAGCGTGTGCCAGAGAAGATGATGAGAGTGTTGGCTGATTCATCGAGGCTCAACTCTTTACGCATGAAGCAATGCTCACAAAAAAAGGCATGTTTTTTTTTTTTTTGATTTCCTTATGCATCTGTTGTCAATTTGTTATGTTTTGATTGATTCAGATGGTTAAGTGATGGTGATTAGTGCAGGCACCAATTTCTCCCGGTAAAGCTGGGAAGGTTGAGATGTGGCTCTCATCGCCGACACGAAAGGCTGCTGAAAGATCTTTGGTATCCATGAATAGGGTTGGGGTCAAAAGTGTTAACCTGGATCAGGATATGGATTTGTGTGGGAATGGAAGTGAATTGACTAGTACTGGAGTTGCTAGTGGACAGAGCCCGTTTCGAACTCCACCATCTCTATCATATTGCCATGATAAGGTAATTTTGTTTTCATAGGCCAACAATTTGTGGAAAACTGAGAAAAACTATTTCTTTAAATGGTTTATTGTTTAGGATTCAAGAAAAGACCAATAATAGTACCCTCTTAACTAAGTTATATATTTAGGACTCAAAAGTTTTTGATTTCTTGCTCTGTTTTTTTTAGTTGCCAACTTTAAGTGTGTACTTAGTCTGATTTATGCTGTAACTGAACCACAGATTGCTAACGGTGTAGCTTGCAATGGAGCAACTGATCAGCTAGGTTTAAGACAACACAAAAAGGTTTGGTTGTACTATGCAGTTTTACTTATGCTCTTCAGTTATCATACCACTTTTCCAATTTAAGTATTGATTATCGCATGAACATAGAGCACAAGTTTTCGATTTCTGAGTTGGAAGCTGATAGCCTGATATGCTTTGTTGCACATAAGTCTAATATGTCTTCTCATAACGTAGTCGTAATTACCAATGATATCTACTTGTTTGTCTATTCTCATAGGCATTGCTTGAACTTTTGGATCAAGTAGAAGATGTCATTTCTGTTGAAGACTCCATATCTAATGATACAGAGGCATATTCATCGAAAATTCATAATAGAAATGGTGATGGAATGACCGTTGAAGTTGATCCTACAGTAGAAAGAGTGGCAGTGGATTTACCAGAAGATGCCATTGGGGATTTGTCCAATCGTAATTTTCTTGTATTGGAGGTATGCTTTACTTCTTTGATTCAATATTATGTCCTTGTGTTGGTGATGTGCTTTATTTTAATGGTTCTTTGATAAAGGGAAGAATGAGTTCTTAAGGATTGATTATATGCAATGCATCTGTGCTACAGGTGTCTGAGAAGCGTAGGCCTGCTGACTCCTCTGGTGCTCAATGCCCATATAAGGTTTTCAGTAAGCCTTATATGCAAACCAATTCATTGTTCCAATGGAGCTAGAACTGTAGTAAACTTGAACAATTGCTTTTCAGGTTCTTCGCTTACTGAACGAGTGTAGTGGAGAAGAGCGGGCTGTGTATTTGTGGGAAGAGTGGTGAGTAATTCAATGCCTCTTTCGTGGAAGAATTTTATTTCTTCTTCCAGTGTCAGAACCCCCTTCTATCCCCCCCCAATTGTAAAATTTTGCTTTGAACTTAAAGATCATCTCAACTTGTTAATTGTTCTGGAAAATGAACTGCATACAACTGAAATCTCTGGATGTACAAGCATAATTTCATGGCTTTCAATACTCATAATCATCATCATTAATACTATAACACTTGACAATAGTTTGGCTTGCATTAATGCCCATTTTAACCTTGTGATTTGTAAGGTTAACCTGGATTGGTTGATGTGATTAGAAATCCATGTCCAGCATCATTCTAGTTTATATAACATAACCCCTTTTGGATGGGAGAGGCTGTATCTGCAAAACAATCTTTATGCTCTCATATGTTTCACCATAACAGTATAACCTGAATTATTGTTGGATATTAACCCCTCTTAGCTATTGGCTTGGTATGTTTGGTATATAGCTCGTATCTATTGGTCTCCTCATATACTTATCCAGTGTTTGGTTCACCTTATCGTTGCCAAGAACTTAATTGATATAGTCATCCTATTTGCTTTCTTAGTAGTTAGTACTGGTATATTAGAATTCCAAAAGGACTATCTTATATTTAATACCTTCGAAGTTGTACCAAGTGCCTATAATCTACTGAGAATCATATAATGCAGAAGATTTGTTGATCCTGATTGGTTGTACAGGTTAATCAGTGGCTGTTCACTGTTGGGGAAATTTTGTTCTTATTGTTCCTCAAAATTTTCCTTCTTTCATTTCTTGTCAGGTTTTATAGCGTCGTTGCACCTGGAGATACTGTAAATGTGATTGGCGAATTTGACGACCAGGGAAAGTGTGATGTGGATCGTGACAATAATTTTATAATTGTTCACCCAGATGTATTGGTTTCTGGAACACGGGTAAGAATCACCTGCTTGATGAATATTGTATTATTTTTATGTGGCAATATGTGTTGTGGCTATCCTACTGGTGGATTCTACAAAGCATTCTTACAAGCATATTTGTTGACTAGATTTGAGCTTATATTCCCTTCATTTCTTCCTTATAAAAAGATTTGTTTTTTTAGGTCGCTGGTAGTTTCAGTTGCCCTAGGCGAACAGTTTTGGATGAGAGGGTAAAGTGCAGTGAGTATTCAACTGCAGCATTAATTGGTACCTTGCTGCACCAAATTTTTCAGGTTTTCAAACTCACTCTACCACCTTGAAAGATTGTTTGATATATATATATTATGAACTTCATATGTGATCTCTCTTTTTTTTTTTTTTTTTTTTTTTTTTTTTTTTTTCAGGCTGGACTTATGAAGGAAATTCCAACAATAAAGTTCCTGGAGGAATATGCAAGAGTGGTGCTCCAGAAAAGCATTGAAAGCTTATATGCATGTGGAGGTGCAAACTCATATATTTGCAATTAACTGTAATTTCTAAACTGTCAATGTTTTCCATGCTCATCATTATTGTGGACTCATAGAACTGAAGCATTTGCATCTGTTTGGTGGTCCATTTTCAAGCACCAAAATATTTTGAATAAAATGCCATCAGTTAGTTCTATGGATTATCTTGTCTGAAAGTTCTAATCTCTCCCACATGTGGATTTTGCAGTAAATGAAAATGATATACAGAAATCTTTGATTGAGGCTATCCCAAAAATATTGAATTGGATCATCACATTCAAAGATTCACAGGTGGGCTGATATATTCTTATTGCTGGTACTTTTGTTCTTGATTACCTTTCAACAATAGTATGAATTTTGTTTGTTTTTGCCAAACCTTAATCATCCTAACTGGACTGATCGTGAACCACTTTAATTCCTGCATGGAGCCTATTCATTTGTTTGTTTGCTCTGTTTCTAGAGGAGTATGTAGTGGTTTTGTTTCTTGTTTTATTGTGTATATATTGACATCTTAGTGGTTATAAACAACAGAAAACGTTGTAATATCATATAACTGGAATCAAAATTGTGTAAAATACCTACACTCATCATCCGTGTGAGTCCCAATTCCCAAATTCAGCGCATTCTAGGGGGGTTGGAAGGCATGAACCCACCCCATTGCCATCCAAATTCCAAAATTTTCTGATTATGCCTTCAGATATTTATTATATGATCTACACTACACATGGTATTTTTTTTTCCTATTCTTGTTTTATACCTTATAAGGCAAACATCCAACTCTTGGGACTAATGATGTAATTATTTTGTTGTTGACAGGATTCCAAGGCTCCTTCTGTTGATTTTGGATCTGATGAGGGGCTGAAAAAGGTTAACATATCTGAGGTAAGAAATCTCACCTCTTTGCAACAAAATGACTTGTCATTTTTCAATTTTGCATATATTAAATATGCATTCACTGGTATAAACTCTAATAGACCATATGAAAAATACATGGTGGCAGGTGTATATTTTGATTAGCATGTACCCTAGTTTTTTTTCTTGCAGTCTATAAATTCATGTCAAACCTTCATTTGGAGATCAATTTGTTGTAGCACACATTTGAATGATTTATTCATATATTTATCATAATTGTAGTTCTCTATTTGCCGTTACTTTGTTAGAGACAGTTCTAGTTATGAAGGTTGAGACTGTAAATGGAGTGCCACTTTCTAGTTTTCATTCACTTCCATGTAAACAACATTATTTAGAAGATTTCTGTTGTAAATGTAGGTAATTGATATTGAGGAGATGGCTTGGGCCCCTAAATATGGCTTGAAAGGGATGATTGATGCTTCAGTCAGAGCCAATGTAATATCAAACAAAAATGAAGCTCATGAGAAGATTATGCCTTTAGAGTTTAAAACTGGGAAAGCATCAAATGGCCAGGCAAGTCTATGGTCTTAACTGTGATTTGATAGCCAAAAGAAATGCTAGAATAATGAAAATTGGACTACTCAAATAATCTTATCTTCTTTGGTATTATCCTTCTTTTGACACTAGTGATGTTTGCAGTCATCTATGGAGCACAGTGCACAAGTAATCTTATACACTCTCCTTATGTCTGAGAGGTGTGCATATCATCCCCTCTCTTTGCATATATATATTTTTTGTGGTGGAGGGATGTCACATGCCTCTATTATTGATAGAGAACCTTTAAGAAAGCATACTTTTATTTATTTATTTTGATTTGGTCTCTTATTTAGGTACCAGAAGCATATTGATTCAGGTCTTCTATATTATCTTCAGTCTGGTCAGACACAGGTAAGTTTAAAATAAATTTGTGCTCTCTGTTTCTCTAAAAACTTATAGGTTTTTGAGTGTGTATAGACCTTGTGTAAAGGGGATCGTGGTTCGAAGATCTGATTTGGTTGGGTTAATTATGCGTCGTAATGAGCTTGCAAATGATATTCTCAAGGCATCAACAATACAACAACTACCCGCAATGATACAGGTATGACTGTTACTGAATTGTTAATTATAGTTTGTTTCTGGAAAACTCTTTTTTGGATTGCCATTTGAAAGTATCTCCATTTTCAACAGAGTCTGAGCATGTGTAAAGGTTGTCGCCATCTTAATGTTTGTAGCATCTATCATAAGGTAAATTTGTAATCTTTATAAAGTTGGACTGTGAAAAGCTTTTCTTGCTCATTAAATGCTTCTGTTTGCTGGGCATGGGAGTGTGATAATGAGAATCTCATTTACAGACTAGCGGTCCCCATGTTTTGTTTGTAGAACATTCATTCTATTTGGTATCCCATATCCATGAAGTGTGGGAAAACCAAACCCACCTAGGGGGTTTGTAAAAGGATTATGCAAAATTCAATCATTGTCATATGGGCTTAAAGATGCAAGAGTATTGGTATTTGTCATTGGCCTTAATATGTCATTGATGTAGGCACATGGTGGAAGCACTGAAAGCAGTGGGTTAGGAGATGTGTTCAAGTCACATACTAACCACCTAACCGTTTCTCATTCCATTTTCCTTCGGCATTGGGATCGGTTGATTGACTTGGAAGCTAAAGAGATCGAGGTGCTTTTTTGAAGCCATTATATGCATTTTTATTGAAACATATCTCCTCAAAATATTATGCATAATTTTTTGACTTGCTTATTCCCTCTCTTTCCCCTTCGCTATTTCAGCTTGTAAAGAAACAAATCTGGCGTTCGCATAGTTCAAAGAGTGATGATTCCAGAGGTTGTCTTTCTTCTATTGTTCTTGATGCTTCAGATAAACTTCCACATCAGAAGTCTCTTAAAGAAAACCGGTTCATTTATCGTTTTGTGCATCGAGATCTATCATCCATCAATGTCAAAGCATTTGGCGGGGATCCTTTAAGTGTTGCCTCTTCTCTTAAAAGTGATATGGACTGCACACTTAGAAGTGGAGATTATGTGGTACAATTATTTTCTTGTAATACATTTTTGCATGATGTAACTTTAGCTAAGTTTGGTCTCCCTTATGATGAGAACCAGGGTTCAAATCCTCCCTCCTACACTTGTTATAACAATTATGGACATATATATATATATATATATATGTATAGTAGAGGTTTGGCATGGATTGCTCAATATTTTTGGTCTTTTCCGATTCCTACTCTGTTCTTTACTTGTAAGAGTTGATCTTATTGACGCTTGAACAAGAGAATCTGGACTTTGTTTTCTTAAGCAACAACATACAAGCTTAAAAAGCAACATACAAGCTTAATGAGCGCCCATTCATTTGCATAATTGTTACCCTAATAAAATTATAGGATAAAAATCCTCTATTGCACTCTGTTCCACTGTATACTCCACCTGTTACAGCTTGCCACATGTCATTTTTTCCTCAAAAAGTAACCAAAGTCTGGAGCATAAAGTGGAACAAAGGATTTTTATATATAAGTTCTGTATCATGTGGTGTATTTCATCTTTATTTTTTGACGTAATAATTAGTTTATTTTTTTCCCTGATGTTATGTTTAGATACTTAGCACTGAATCTTGCCATCAAACCATTGCAAGTGGGGTCATTACAGAGATAAGTCGTTCTCATGTTTCCGTAAGTATTACATCTGCTGTTTCTATTTGTATCTAGTACTTTAAACTTTAGCCAATTAATGTTAAACCTGCTCCAAATGGATTTCTTAAAGAGCATAGTAGTCTATGCTCTTGAACCATGATATTTTAATGACTTACACAGTTTCAAATTGTCTTCTATAATACTATAGGTTTCTTTTTCTAAGCGCTTACGGCTTCCCAGGAGCAATCCTTCTTTAGAGACACAGGATCTTTTTGGAGAAGTTTGGCGGATTGACAAGGATGAATTTTTGACTTCATTTGCAGTTATGAGGTACTTACATGAACTTAACTATTGTGTGATGTATGTCCCTCCAACCCACCCTGTCCATGTACAAGGGCTGAATTCAAGCTTGATATTGTTTTTTGAAGGTTTAACCTTGTAAAACTTTTTCTACAAAGTTCACAAAGTACTCATCTTCGGAAGATGATCGTTGACCTTGAGGTAAATGTTTGTTGCTACTTTATTTGGTCAATGTCTCGCTAATCGTATAATGCCTTTTTGTATGATTCTGCAATTTTATGTCCTTGTAGGCTCCTAAATTTGACAGTGGATGTATATTCAGCCAGGATCCAGCAATATCATACGTCTGGTCAGAGAAGAGTTTGAATGATGATCAGCGTCGAGCTATTCTTAAGGTTTTCTGCAGAGCATGCTAATGTCCAATTTCTTGAGCAGTTACTTGTTAAAGCTAGTCTGACCAATTTATATGGAATACTTCTCTTTACTGATTTATCTTTTATTCAGATACTCACAGCAAAGGATTACACTCTAATACTAGGAATGCCTGGAACGGGCAAGACGTCTACAATGGTGCATGCTGTGAAGGCCCTGTTGATGAGAGGGGCATCCATTTTGCTTACATCTTACACAAATTCAGCCATAGATAATTTGCTTATAAAATTAAAAGCTCAGGTCATCACTATCTTTTATTAATCTGGATTACTGTAAATGTTTGGTTTCTTCCATGTTAATTCATTTTTTTGATGCCTGTCTATTTTGTAATGTTATGCTTCAAGTGGCTACTGAATGTACTTATCTACTTGTGTTAATTTTTCTTGTGTTGCTTATTAAGTATTGTTTACTTGTAAGTAACTTGTTTTGTAATGAAAACTTTCTTTGCTGTAACAAAAAAAAAAGTTTTATGACAAAAAGGAAAATAGATATCATAATGAGATCCTAATCTTAAAACAAAAATGGGGGATATGGCGAAATTGGTAGATGCTACGGACTTAATTGGATTGAGCCTTGGTATGGAAACTTACCAAGTGATAACTTTCAAATTCAAAGAAACCCTGGAATTAAAAATGGGCAATCCTGATATATATATAGCATTTACTGCAGATAATGAAACCATAGAGGATATTCTTTCTTGTTATTGCCACTTCTGATCTTTTATGTTACCTTTCCTTTTTTCTTAAATAAAGATGTTTTATTGTAAGGAAAAGTCTGATGCTTAGGCAACATGCCCATAACTGCCTTAAATTCAACTTCATAACACTGGATTCATAAATTTACCTTCTTTATTCAACTAATTGGGGTCTTAACTATGATTGCCTCCTTGATTCATTGGTAATCATGCCTATTCTTTCTGCTTCAATCAATATTTCTCCCCTATAGCATAGGCATACCAGAGTGCTTGGTAAGAAACGGTTAAAAAGTCTTCTGTCCTTGGGATATTCAGTGCTTACTCAATCTTCAAAAGCCACTTATGAAGGGCTTGCAAATCGGCTGGTGATTGTTCATATGATTGGTCCTCATATGTATGAGTGTGTGTGTGTGTCCTCACATTGATACGTCACTCTTATGTCCTCATTAAATTATTACTATCATTTTTTCGTGCACATTATTGAAATTTTAAAATTAGCAGGGCATTGATTTTGTACGTATTGGAAGATATGAAGCTGTGCATGAGGAAGTTCAGGGGCATTGCTTTTCAGGTGAGATTATAAATTGTTATTAGCACTCCTTGTAATAGAATCTGTTGATTTGTTATCCATCATGTGATAAAGCTTTTTATGACAGCAATGAATGTACAAAGTGTTGAAGATGTTAAAATAAGAATAGAACAAGTCAAAGTTGTTGCAGTTACTTGTCTTGGAATTACCAGTCCCTTGCTTACCAACAAGAGATTTGATGTATGCATCATGGATGAAGCTGGTCAGACTACCCTCCCGGTATGCTTCTCTTTTGTTGATCTGTTCTAGTGTGTCTATAAATCAAACTCTTCTTGTTGAGGACCTTGAGTTGGCTTTTTATAATGCACCTAAATTAATGTGATATATACTAAGAGATTGGAATTCAGGCATTATGTTGTAGGCAACTAAGGCAAGTGGAAATCATGATATTGTGGCACGTAGTTTTAGTAAAACTAAAATTCAAAGCATGGGAGTACTGAATTTTGATGGCCTAGAGATTTGTAAAAAATAAACTTCTCTATCTATATGTTAATATATGTGTGTGAATGAATATTTAATCATTTATGTGGGCAGTGAATATATGTTATTGATAGGATAAGATTTTAACTGATGACATTCATAACCACTTATGTTTAATTGGCAATCACTTTTTTATATTTAAGACGTGTGGTGGTTTGAAAATTTGTTAATGAAGAGAATTGAGTCTTTTATTTAGTATATAACCTTTTGTATTTGTTTGTAATTCTTTAGGATACTTTATGCCATTTTTGCATGAAGTAGTCTCTTTTTAATAAAATTTTATTACTTATATATATATATAAACTTCATAATGAGTTTATGAGTGAATATCCTATCAGGTATCCTTGGGACCCTTGATGTTTGCTTCAACATTTGTCCTTGTTGGTGATCATTATCAACTACCACCTCTTGTCCAGGTAATATGTCTTTTGTGTTTATAGTTCTACTTGCTGAATTTTTCCTGCTGTAATTTTTTTAGCTCATGAAGTATTGTGCTTATCTACTTCTAGAGCACAGAGGCTCGGGAGAATGGAATGGGAATAAGCTTGTTTTGCAGGCTATCTGAAGCACATCCTCAGGCAATTTCTGCATTGCAGAGCCAGGTGACCTGAATTCAGAGTTGAATTTGAATTTAATGGCTTGACTCTTCTTTTGGTACTCTTTCTGTACCAGGTATGCTTACTTGGCTGATTTGTATGCAGTATCGTATGTGTCAAGGAGTTATGGAACTATCAAATGCCTTGATATATGGTGACAGATTACGCTGTGGATCCTCTGAAATAGCTTGTGCGAAACTTAAGCTTTCTTGTTTGAAGTCTTGTTCATCATGGCTAAAGGAGGTAAACACATTCTTTTCCATGTAGTTCCATTGTGATTTAGTGTCTTCTTGGTTGAACCTGATGTTTATTTGCAGTTGGAAGTTCTAAGGCTTTGTTGTAATTTTCTGTGCTGATCCTGTGTTATATTTAAAATTAATGGTTAATCAACTTCTGCTGTTGACTTTCATATTTTGTTTTTAAACTTCCAAAATATTAAATGGCCTCACTAAGTGATTCATAATTGCAGGTTTTGAATCCAACCAAACCAGTCATATTTATTGATACAGGTTATAAATGCATAATCTTTTGCTTTGCCTATCATTTTTATTAATGTGGTTTTGTTATATGGCATCATTTCTGGCATATAATTTTTTTTCTTTCTTTTTTACAAATCAGATATGTTGCCTGCTTTTGAGGCAAAAGATCAAAAGACTGTGAATAACCCGGTTGAAGCTTACATAATTGCAGAGGTATTATTGTTATTTAAATATAATAATAAATAGTTCTAGTTACCTAAGACCAGTCCCTGTGAGTTGTTCAGAGCTCTAATGAATTATATTTGTTCCTTATTATGTTCATTATAAAGGTCACAGAGCAATTGGTTAACAACGGAATTGAAGGGGAGGATATTGGCATCATTACCCCTTATAATTCACAGGCAAATCTCATCCGCCATGCTGTGTATACAACCTCTGTGGAGATACATACCATTGATAAATATCAGGTTAGGCTAAGTGTTTGATTGTTGTTTCGTTGTTTATATACCAGAAATTTTACTTGGACTGAATGACTTGTTTGGCCATGGCCTTTTCTTTTAGCTTTTATTACAACTTTTTAAAGCCTCATTTTTTGTGTACAACTATAATTTAACAAAGTTCTGCAAATAAGCTTTTAGCAAAAAGCTACATCCACAACTATAATTTAACAAACTTCTGCAAATAAGCTTTTATCAAAAAGCTACATCCAAATGCACCAGTCTTTCTTTTCTACTGTCTGTAGCTTGTGATAAAGATGTAATCAATTTTAGGGGTTCATTCTGCTTTATTTGGATCCAACAGTTACACTCCAACCTTTGAACTAATAATAGTATAATACCAACTCTCTCTGTCCCCCTAGCTGAATGGTGACGAGGAACACTCAACCTCTCTGTTTTTATTTGTTTATTATTATTATTATTATTATTATTTTTTTTTTATAGAAATTTTGTTATGTTGGTACTCTTAAATCTTAATTAAGTTTGAAGATCACATCCTATATCAGTGTAACTTATTACTTCCCTTTACCCTTGGTCTAGGGAAGAGACAAGGACTGCATACTGGTGTCATTTGTTAGGTCTAGCGAAAATCCAAGGAACTGCACTTCCTCACTGCTTGGTGACTGGCATAGGATTAATGTGGCTCTAACACGTGCAAAGGTAGGCAAAAGAAGTGCTTAAATTACTTTTCCACTATAAATTTCTAGTTTTCGTGAACATTTTACTTCCCGTTTATGCTTGATGAGTTACTTATGTGGGGAAGTGGAGGGAAAAGAAAATTGAAGCATCCTAGATGTAAGCATCTCAAGTAGACCATTATCTTGATTCGTTTTTTTGTTTGTACAGAAAAAGTTGATCATGGTGGGATCATGCAAAACCCTATCCAAGGTTCCATTACTGAAGCTTCTCATCAAAAAAGTAGATGAGCAATCAGGAATACTGAGTGTCTCCAAGAACGATATCAATTACAATGGAGGGCTGAAGAGATGCTCTCAGTTCAGATAAGATTTTGCCCCCTTTTCCATTGTTAATGTATATAAAAAAATTTTGTTTTTTTGTTTTACCTTCTTAAAACCCAATATAAAGATTATGTATAGAAGGAGGACATTATTTTTTGTAATATTTTTGGAAATGTATATAAGAAATAGCTCCTCTCTCTTGGTCTATACCTTTGTTTATACACAAATGGACTCTGAAATACAAGTTTTCCCGTGTGCTGAGCGGCAGTGATTGAGCCAAGTCTTATTAGTTTATGGGTTGTCTTATTAGTTTTGTCTCTTTTTGCAGTTTTATGTCATATTTTTCAGTGTGGGTCAAATTTGTAGAGAGAAAAAAATATTAAAATAACTAAAAGGACTAGTTTTATGTTATTTTCATTTATTTATTTAATTATTTTATTAAATGGGACTCACTTTTGTACAACCTTAACAAGCACCTATACGGTGATTGTTAACATTTGCCTTAGTCAATATGTTGTCTGACTATTGTGACTGGTGAGTCTGGCCTTTGTAATCTGAAAACAATCAAACATATAGCTGAAACTTGCTTCCTTATGGTACTGTATTCTTATTTTGAAAAAGATCAGTATGATATGGCCCTCCCAAACAAAGTGTTTCATTCTATTCTTTACAGCATGGTAATGTCCAACTTTTGAGCATTTACTTGTTGAACTTTCCTGACCAATTATCTATGGAATGCATGTCTTTAGTCATTTATCTATTATTCAGATACTTACAGCAAAGGATAAGTAATTTTTTATTTATAGCACTGATGAAGATTCATGAGATTGCTACAAATACAAGTTCAATCAGGTTTATCATTTTGAAAAGTAATAAATTTGTTAAGCTCAAATGGTCAGCCATTGTATCTTGATCTCGGTGACTATTATTTGCCAGTATTAAAAGGTACCTAGTTCTGCAAATTTATTTCATTGAAAAAATGCAGTCCTTATACTTGAGGCATACAATACAACACAAATTGTTCTAATAATTTAACGAAGAAAAAATCTTGGAACTTTGAATGCAATCATGACCTCATGGAAAAGTTTTTGACTCGGGCGCTAAAGCCAACTTTTATTCCAATAACATCAAAATGGTCAGAAATCATGACTCATAGTCATAGCAAAGTTTTTGACTCGGGCACTGAAGACAACTTTCATTTCAATAACATGTTCGTTATCCCTTGGCATGACTTCGGCTTTGTTATGTCCCAAGAAGGGTGTTGTGTTCTGTCTCAAATGTTAGGACTCTTACCTTTAGCTACGAATAACCTCCAATATTACATAACTATAGGTTATATGAATGTCCGAGTTCACAGCTATACCCATAGAAACCATAGGATTAACCTAAAATAACCAGAAAATGCTAAATACAAAATTTGCTACATAATTATTATAAACTGATTTTTTTTTTCCTTCTAATTTATGAATGTGATTGGTAGTTTTACAATACTTTTCCCCAGAAGGGTGTTCTATTCTGTCACAAATGTTGGGCCTCTACTTGTTACCATATCATGAGCAAACGAATAACTCTAATATTACAAAACTTTAGGTTCCATGAATGTCCAAGTTCATAGCTACACCCATAGAGACCCTATGGTTAATCTGAAATAACAAGAAAAATGTTAAAAGTATTACAAAATTTGTCCAAGTTCATAGCTACACCCATAGAGACCCTATGGATAATCTAAAATAACAAGAAAAATGTTAAAAGTATTACAAAATTTACAATGCAATTATTATAAACGGATTTTTTTAATTGAATATAATTGGTGGATTTTACAATGTACTAAAAATTTTAGTATATAAAACTTACAAATTTAAGTGATAATAAATGTAACTGGAGTGACAATGAGAGTGAAGTGCTCATGATATTAAAAAACAAAAAAGAAGAAGGAGAGTGAAGTGCTCTATCAATAATAAAAGAAAACTGAGCTAGAGGACAACGTTTATGTATGTTGGGGTTGGAGTGTATGTTGGGGTTGGACTGAGAGTGATAGTAAAGTGAAGTGCTCTTGACAAAAAAAGAAAAGAAAAAAAAGAGTGAAGTCCTCTATCAATAATACAAGGAAATTGAACTAGAAGACAATGTTTATGTATGTTGTCGTTGTGATTGGAGAGAGAGTGATAGTGAAGTGCCCCTGATAATAAAAAAAGAAAAAAGAAAAAAAAAAAGAGAAAGTGAAGTCCTCTCTATCAATAATAAAAGGAAATTGAAATAGACGACAACGCTTATGTATGAAATTATACCCAAAAATATATATTAATAAAATGTCTGAGCCCGGGTTCGAACCGGGGACCTCTAGTGTGTGAGACTAGCGTGATAACCGACTACACCACCCAGACAATTTTGTTAGTGTTCATCTTCAAAATGATATTTATATTATCAAATCTCTAGTTTTTAAGAGAGCAAACGATTGGTTGGTCTATTTTTTTGGTCTGTTTGTTATACCCAGTAGTAGTCGCGTTCAAAAGGTTTCAGACATACTTGTGTTTCAAGGACTTGTATTTTTTTATTATTTTTAAGATAGTTTTAATTTATGGTGTTCGTTTCGAGTCCAAATCTTCTGTCTCATCTTTCCTGCTCCACCCCATGCTCTACCAATAAGTATTTGCCATATGTACACCTATTTAAGTCAAATCTAATTTTCAGCCTTTCATTGTTTCAGTTTCCTAATATAAATCAAAAACCAAAAAAATAAAAAAACAAAAACTCAAATAATCCCCACCAGCCACTACCACCACCACCAACTTCGCCGGCGCTACCTGGAGAAGATCGCTGGTGACATCAATGGCTATCCACCACCGCTCCTTGTCTTTTCAAAATCCATGTCTAATATTAGTTTTATGACATCTTGTTGGTGGGTATCCATGACCGCCATTCTTCTTCAAATCCATGGCTGGTACCTAGACATGGAGGCTTTGATGGTGTCGCCATCTCTTCCTAGAGGTGTTGAATAAGAGTGGTGGACCGGTGGTGATTGATGGGAGATGTATTTTTTTTTTTTTTTTTTAAAATTCATTTTTGGTGATTGACAACCGGTGGTGGTGGGTGGGTGGCCGGCGGGGGTTGCTGGCCGTTGACGATGTCAAATCTCTTCTTGGTGGTGCCAACGAAGCATGTTGGTGGTGGTGGAGGAGGAGGAATAGTAATGGTGGCTGTGGGGAGGGTTTTGGGTTTTTGATTTATTTTAGGAAACTAAATGATAAATCTGAAAATTAAATTTGACTTAAATAGGTGTGCATATGGCAAATATTTATTGGTAGAGTATGGAGTGGAGTAGGAAAGATGAGACAGAAGATTTGGACTCGTCCGCTTCTGATGATAGCTCTTTATCATCAGATTAAGACACCAATAAGTTTTTAGTATAGGCGGGGATTGAACCCCAGATCTCTTATACAGCCATCAAAAACTTTACCAGTTGAGCTAACTGAAATCCACGTGTCTCAAGGACTTGTATAGTTACATATTACTAGTATGTTTTAGTTAATTTTTGGGATGCTATTAATTAACGTTTAGCAAAAAAAAAAAAAAAAAACTATAAATGTTTTAGGTTAAACTGCATGTACTTTCTATACTTGTTCATCTCTTTATATATAGTACGTATAACTTAACAACACCCACAATATTGCTTTCAAGTTTCAATTGATACTTAACCTCATCGGCTTTGGCAGAGAAGACCCCAAAAACCCCAGTTCGTGTAGTGTCTGAAAATGAAGAACTTTGTGATGGCCTTGGTTGTCACTTGTCGGCTTGGAAGCACCAGCTCTGGCAATGGCCGTGTTCTGCGTCTACGTTTTGCTGTGTAGATATTGCAGCGGCGACAAGGAAGGCCGCTGAGTCCCTCAAAGTGGAGGCGACCTTGCCCATCCATGAGGGTGACCCCAGCGGTGGACTTGGAGGTGGTGGTGCTTGATCTGGAGGAGGAGCTGACACTAGCGGCTCATGTGGCTTTGATTGTTATTGTGGATGTGATGGTGGTGGCGGACCTGGCGGTGGCTGTGGAGGTTGTGCTTGTGGAAGTTGTTAGCAGTATGGGTGTTAAACGTTGCGTACTTAATTATGATATGTTTTTTTTTTTGGTGTGTGTATAGGTAGATAGTAGGGTTTTGCATGGATCAGGGCTTATGATATTTTTAATTAGTATTTTTTAGAACTTAGAAGGTGTTCCTAGTGATCGAGCTGTTGACTCAATATGCTGATTCTTTGTACGTACTTCTTTCAAGATAATTTAATGAAAATCTATTGCATGTGCTGCTTTTGTCGTGTAGAAATTGAGGTTGTTGCTTTTTTTTTTTTTTTTAAATTTAAATTTAAATTTAAATTTATTTTTATTTTTATTTTTATTTTTTTATTTAAATTATTTATTTATTATAAATATTTTGATACTTGAGGTGGGAGATTTGAAGTGTTGTTGTTATAGTTAAACTATCAACTATTTTATGGTTGCTTTTTTTGAGACTTACAAATTTATGCTTAATTATTATTTTTTAGGTTAATTTATCTATTTTTATCTTCAAGTTTGTTAAATTTTTGGCATTTTTTTTGGATTTTAGTTAGTTTAACTTGTGCAAATTTTTTGTCATCAAAGAAAAGATCTGAGTTAATTTGAATCTACTTGAAAATGTTAAATTCTTTATATATTATGAGAGTTGACTTAACTAGTAAAATTTACCATCCTCTTAGTTTTTGAACTTTAAAGGGTCTCTCTCAAAATATTGTTCTTCCCATTTTATTCCGAAAAGGTAAAATATATACCTAATGTTTCAGTTCCAATCAACAGTTTTTACCCAATAATTAAGCTTTCTCCTCTCTCTCTCTCTACTATGTTCCTTTTTGGTTGGGGCTGAAAAGTGAAAACACCATGTACGAGACCTAATTTTTTTTCCCCACCTTAAATTTGAATATGGGTTAAACGTAAAATTAAAATTAAGATTTTTTTCCCCACCATTTATGAGACTTGATTTTCTCAAGCTGCAGTAAGTGAGCATACTTATGGACTGAACAAGCGCAGTTACAGGTCTCATTAGGAGCACCTAGTTATATAGGCTTATAGCAAATGCCTCATGAAAATAATCTTAACCCCACTTTCAAGTGGATGTACACATTTCAATTTTCGCCAAGTATGGATTTCAATTTTCGCCTTGATCAGGACACACGCAAGTCTCACCTCGCACGACTGTTCCTCATCAGCTGGCAAAATGTTTTTCCAAGGAGAATATTACATTTATTTTTTTTTAAGAACTTATAGTTGTGGCTAGCAAATGGGGCAAGTTTTGCACTTAGAGTATCCACAGCAGTAGAGCTAAAAATTTAGCTTTTTAGCTCCACCAAAAGTTACTTTATCTATTTTACCTACATACATGTTACAACAGTAGATCTATTTTAGCTTTTAACACAATAAAATAATATAAACATCACAATAAAATAATATATCCACTATAATAAACAACAATCACAACCACCTGCAACCGCCACCGCCACCACCGCCGCCACTGCCGCCGACTCTTTTACAGCCGTCGCTGCCACCATATGATAGCAAATAATCGTCTAGTGTTAACAAGTGATTTTTTTAACCCAAAATTATACTAATACATTTTTTTTTTTTACTAAAACAATTTCTCAATTATCATGATAGCCTATTATCATCTCAATTGTCCGGAAGCAATCTTGGAACAATGTGAACTATGAAATGGAGGAACTTTATAAGAAAACATATAAAATAGAACACATATTATAGTAGAAACAATATAGTCCATAGATTTACTCACATACATAACTCAAACCAAATTACAATAGAACTCACACACTCGCACAAGTTCCTATGACTCATGCTTCTCAACATACAAAAAAGAAAGTTCCTATGACTCGCCTTGCAATTGCCATAAATGTTCAATAAGGTCTGACTGGAGTTGAAAATGAATTTCTCGGTCTGTAACGCATCCATGCCTCTCAATGTATGACAAAAATTCATCACTTTGTTCACGTAACACTTGCAGAGGAGGATTATCCACTCCATCATTTTGTTCATAATCCAAGTCTACCACTTCATTATCATCCCGCTCATCTTCAACAATCATGTTATGGAGAATTATGCACGCTTTCATGATCTTTTGGAGTGTTTCAAGATGGAAAAATCATGCAGGTCCATGGACAATTACGAAACGTGCTTGAAGCATTCCAAATGCACGCTCAACATCCTTCCTACATGTCTCTTGGGCTGCTACAAATAATTTATACTTCTGTCCTTGTGGAGTTGGAATTGTTTTCATAAATGTTGCCCACTTTGGATATATGCCATCAGCAAGGTAATATCTTATTGTATATTCATGACCATTAATTGAGTAATGTACTGCAGGAGCACGTCCTTTAGCAAGTTCATTAAATACATGAGATCGTTCTAACACATTAATGTAATTATTTGACCTAGGCAACCCAAAAAATGTATGCCATATCCAAAGATCATATGATGCTATTGCCTCCAAAATAATAGTAGGCTCACGAATATGACCACAATATTGAGCTTTCCATGCAGATGGACAATTTTTCTACTTCCAATGCATGCAATCAATTGAACCTAACATACCTGGAAAATCTCGGCATTCGCCGTAAGCTAATAGTCTAGCAATGTCTTCATTGTTTGGCTTTCTCAAGTATTCCTCAGAGAAAACATCAATTACCGCAGTAGCAAATTTTTTCAAACTTTCTAATGCAGTAGTTTCTCCAATCCGCACATATTCATCTATCAAATCACCCGATACTTCATATGCAAGCATTCAAAGTGCAGCAGTTATCTTTTGTAATGAAGATAAACCAAGTTTTTTGGCACTATTTCTTTTTTGAACAAAGTAAGAGTCATGAGCTTCTACCTTAGATTGAATACAGAGAAAAAGAAAACGCTTCATCCGAAATTTCCTACAAAATAAAGCGGGTGGATATATTGGTGTGGGAGTAAAATAATCAAGAAAAAGCCTCTCATGGCCTACCAAATGATTACGTCGGATAGAACGACGACGTTTAGGTTGTGATGTTTCCATAACAAGTTCTTCGATTATCTCATCTTCATCTGAGTCATCAAGAAGGAACTTGCAAAATAAATAGTGATTCATGGATGCAACCTTCAAGACAATTAGAAATCAATTATTACTATGGATGCAAGATTAAAGTCAAGTGACATAAGCCACAACAAAATGAATTTAACCAATTCACGCACAAGTCACAACACAAACACATACATCTAAAAAAAAAACTTGGAAATACTATGAATGCTCATTGTTCTTAGATTTATTCTAAGACCTGTCATCTCAAAACCAAGCATATGATACTAGGAATGTTCAATGAATAGAAATAATTGGATCAAAGACACTTATAGTGGCTGTAACAGCAAGATATATAATAGACACTCATAGTGGCTATAACTCATAATGGTTGTAACACTCATAGTGGATCAAATAATAGTTTCATTGGATCAAAGAATTATACCAATGCCTATCACAAGACCGAATGGAACTTAACAAAAGATAAAAAAGATTGCACTTCAAAGTCTTTGTTAGATTGCACTTCAAGTCACAATACAAACACATACATTTAGTTTAAGATTAAAGTCAAGTGACATAAACCACTACAAAATACATAAGTTACTACCAAAATACATAAAGGCCTACATAAGCCACTACAAAATACATAAAAGCTTAAGCTACATCCAAAATACAATCAAACCCATTAATTACGTGAACTTCGTCTTGTCATGATTTCCCCTTGGAGTTGTTCATAAAATGCTTTTTGTGCTTCGGTCAAGCCACTTGTATCTATCATCATGATTCTCTCCTCCTCTAACCTTTCTGTCATCTCAAATTTTTTCTTCTAAATCATGATTCTTTCCTTCTCAATCTTAAGTTTTTCTTCCCTGCTTTCCTTCTCAATCGCAAGTTTTTCCCTCTCAATAAACATTTTTTCCTCTTCCAACCGAGTTACATCCTCACTCAATTTCAATTTCTTGCTCAAATATTCCCCTACATCTTTTCCGGTGGCTTTGTTCTTTTAGATGACCTTTTCGACCTTCCTACTAATAGGTCTCTTAAAATTGGAAGTGTCACCAAGTCCAGACCCACAATCCCCTTTGCCAATAGATATTGACTCCAGAGTTGGAGGCATGGATGATTTCGATCTAGCATTGTTAGGATCGGCAAACTTTGGTTGGTCCTTTAACATGAGCCAACAATGGTCAAGAAGAAAGGGTTTCTTGTGCTTCTCTAAATACAAAGCCTTCGCATTGGTAATCTAACAAAAATTAAAAGAAATATAACATGATTAATATCTTCAAACTATTGGTGAATGGACAAGTTAATACTATTGCAATATAATTTATACCTTATCTTCTTTAGTTATACCACTTTGATGAAGTGCGTTAACTTCAGCCATACACCCAGCAAACTTATTTGTCTTTTCACTAATCGCTCCCCAATAACTTAGCAAGGAGATAACAGTATGTGTGGTACCGGATGTATTGTATTGCATGAAGTATTCTCAAACTTTTTGACGAAAGGTATTTTGTGTTTGTTCATTACTGTTTATGGCATTAACACTAGTATTGAGCCATGCTGCTACTAGGAGTTTATCTTCCTCTACACTAAAGTTAGAGCCCTGTTTTCCTTTTGTAGAAGAGGCATTTTCAACTTGAGGTGGAGGTGGAGGTGGAGAATCAGAAACTGACACAAGAGTATTTTGAGACGTTTCCAAAAATTGTGAGTCAATTTCTATATCCTCGTTCATGATACCTGTGATATATGTTAGGTCTCTACGTAACTCTGTGTCCCTACGTGCCTTAATAAAATTAGAAAAAAAATAAATAAACTTCCCTCCACACA
This sequence comes from Quercus lobata, assembly GCF_001633185.2. Taxonomy (NCBI): domain Eukaryota; kingdom Viridiplantae; phylum Streptophyta; class Magnoliopsida; order Fagales; family Fagaceae; genus Quercus; species Quercus lobata. The sequence goes on along the minus strand of NC_044907.1, from coordinate 25,361,087 downwards.
GAAAATTCCCAAACTAACATTTATATCAAAATTTAAAACACTTAGAATTATAACAATAGTACATGATTATGCATAAATACTTAATTTGACATGTAGCTTAATCTCATTAAAATGACCACAAGAAATCCTTTTTGTGTGCTTCTCTTTGTGGTTTTGTACAACACAACAAATTACAGAGACAACAAAAAATGTAAACTTTCCTGCACAAATTACAAAGACCACAAGAACTTCTATTACAAGAAAACCACATAACAAATTTCTGCAAACAGAAAATTTCCAATACATTCCAATACAAATACATTTAGTCCATTCAGATGATATACCCAGCAAAAACAGCAAAAAAAATCCCATAGTGCCAAATCAAAAATCACATACCTCACACAGTTCAACATCATTGCAAACAATCCTACATAGTGCCAACTGCTAACACACCGTATCACATAGCTATATTTTTCACATAACACGAAGTGTATACAAAGGTTTTTTTAATTTTGTCCAAACATCCATGAAACATACTTAACATAGCGACAACACACTATTTTTCACCACAAAATAACACCATAACATTGCATGATGACACAAACCCAGAAAAATTAAGCCAAAACAATGAACACCCAGATGAAAAAATTCACTAATTCGTCAAAAAAAAAAAAAAGATGAAAAAATTCACTAAAAAATGACAGAAATTGACCTGAAGTGGATCGACTGGGATGGCGTGGGTCTGAAGCGATTTGAGAGAGATGGGTGGCTGGGATGGCGTCGGTTTGAGGCGATCGGCGGTTGGGACGGTTGGTGGGTCTGAGGCGATCGGCGGTTGGGACGGCTGGTGGGTCGAGCTTCGGTGGGAGTTAAGAGACTGGAGTTGAGAGAGATGGGTGGCTTGGGACGGTGTGGGTCTGAGAGCTTGAGCTTGAGAGTTTGAGTTTCAAATGAGATGGTGGGTCAGCTGGCGGCAGTAAACAGAGAGGTGAAAGTTTGAGAGAGTGAGCTTGAGAGATGAGAGCTTGAGCTTGATTTCAGATGAGAGCTTGAGTTTTAGCTGAGATGGTGGGGAGGGCCGGCGGCGGTAAACAGAGAGGTGAGAGCTTGAGAGAAATTTCAGATGGGAGCTTGAGAGTGACACTGAGAGAGAGCATGGTGAGATGAGAATAAAAGAAATGAAAAAAATAAACTGTCGGACCGTGTGCCTTACCAATCCATCCAACCACCAATTGGTGAAGGATGAGAGACCACATATCTTTTATAGCATTCGATCGCAGACCAAGCCCATTGGTATTGGAGCAAATTGTGAAATCCCTCACAATCCCTCCCTCACAATGCGACTCCAACGACTCGAACCTATGACCTTGGCTCTGATACCACTTGTCGGACCGTGTGCCTTACCAATCCATCCAACCACCAATTGGTGAAGGATGAGAGGCCACATATCTTTTATAGCATTCGATCGCAGACCAAGCCCGTTGGTATTGGAGCAAATTGTGAAATCCCTCACATAAACCAAGCAATGTTATTTTAATTTAGGGTGAATAAAAAATTAATTTTTTTTTTTAGATGTCTACTACAATGCACATCTATAGATAGATGTGCACTATAGCAATTCAGCTAAAAATTATAGGAATACCTCCACTGCTGCACGGCTGTTTTTGGTATTTTGGTGGAGCTAAAATAGCATTATAGCTATTTAGCTCCACTGCTGCAAATGCTCTTAACCTCGAAGTATAATTGTCTCTGGTCCTTTTTAAGTATTTTAACGCAATTATATTGGTAAGAAGAATGACTCAAATGATTGGGAACTCTTTCCTAAAAACACATTATTAATAGGTGGTCTACAGACAACAATGTACTTCATCGTTCAATGGTAAAATCTTCATCACTCCACCCAATGTAAGAGTAAATGACATACTTCAAGTTGCAATAATAGATATAACCCCACTGCAAAATGAATTAAACTAAGCTTAAGTATCACACAAAAACTTTAAAATCTTTTTCCCATTGTCCACAAAACATTTAAGAACACATAATGAAACCTATCATGCCATGGCATACTAACAATTTAAAAGCAAATACATTCAAAAACAAAACGATGCATGCAAGCTTTAAAAAGTTGATGCCTTCTCGAAACAACAACACAAAAAAACAATGCTCGGAGAAGACAGTCTAAGAGAGAATTAGGAATTTCATGGAAAACATATGTAGTTACTTTTCTTTTGCCCATTGTTGAGGGCCATTTGTGAGAATCCAGGTGGAAAGAAAGAAAGCCCAATAACAAGGGCAGCAAAGAATTGGCAAAGTAGACAGCAAAACTATCAGGCCCAAGCGGCAGGAATAATGGATCACAGGCCTAAGAAATAAACAAATGGGCCTTGAAGAGGCAAGTGGGCCTAAAGAAGCCCGAAAAGAGAGAAATAGCATCCCATGGACAGTGTATGAGGTAGAAAAGCGAGAAAAGGCGGCCGTAGGCCCAAAGTAAAGCAAACTAGGAAAGTAAGGGGTTTATGGCAAGCCCATAAACCCCAAGGATGAGAATAAGGTTATTGGGCCGGGGAAACCCAATGAAGTTAGTAAAAACCCATGGGAATGCAGAATTAGCAAAAGGGTCGAGGAAACCCAAAGAAAGCAGACGGGCCAAGGATGCCCAAGGGAAAGACAAAAGGGACATAGGAGCCCATAAATAAGAGCAAACCAGTGGCCATGCCAAGCCACTGGGAGAAGAAGTAAACGGCTGGTCTAAAAGAGGCCCAGCAGGATTAAATCATTACAGCAGGAATAACAGAACGATATGGCAAAAAATGAGGGAAACCAAGGAGTGGGCCAAAAAAATGTAAGACCCATCATCAAATAAAGCCCAGCTCTTGAGGGGAGTGGGAAAACAAAAAGTAGCCTACATAAAAGGTTAAAAAACACAGACGACGAGCCTCCAGACCACGGCAGACAAATGGGCAGCAGACAGGTTTTGGACATATATGGAATGAAGGCAAGCGCAAGGCTCAGGCACCACCAGCCTGTACCTAGCCAATACAGAGCATGGTGAGGTCGGGGGGTCAGAGATTCAGAGGGCATGGTTTGATGGTGGGGAGAGGGGAAAAATCTATTTTGAAGGTTCCGGCTTAGGCTCTTTCGGGGAGGTGTCCTGCTGGGATGGCTTACTACCAAAAAGAGGCAAACTGAGTTGGAACCATTAGGTGCATGCCATGAGGGATAGGGAGAGAGAAATAACCCAGACCGTAGCAGGAAAGGGTGCCACGGCAGACTAGCAAACAAAATACTCTTCCTTGTCTGGTGATGGGAGGGCGACACACAGACAGAACAGTGATGGTCGGCCAGTACACCCAAACCAGACAAAGGGAGTTAAGGGCTAAAACAGTAAAATCTGGTCATGGCAAGCACTATAAAAGGAGGGCCTTGCCGTGAACAGAAGGGGGAGGAACAGCGGGAACTTTGACTAAGAGATAGAAAACTAAAAAAGAAATAGCAAAGAAATGAGTGGGAAAGAAAAGAAAGAAAACCACAAAAAAAGAAAGAAAAAGTGAGAATTAGAACAGTAAGCATGCATCGGTAGATTGATCCTTTCTCTCCCTCATGAAATCCGGCTCTCTTTGAAAACCTCAAGAACATCTGTGCAGAAAAATCACTCAGGGCCGTTTCCCTCAGGGCAGTTCATCTCCACTGCAGGACCTTTTCCTGAGAGATTGACTGTGTTGAGAAGGAACGTTCTTTCCTTTTTGGCTCTGCTCCCGCGGATTGGATTTTGATTGATTTCCCTAATATTCTGACTAACCCATGTGTATTAATATCCTCTGTTATGTTCTTTCCCTTCCGTAAAGAAAATGATTAATATTGCTGTTGTAATTGAGTTCAAGGGCTGTTCGGTCATTTCCCTACTAAGTGGCTAGATATTTTTTGTTTATTTTATTATTATTATGTTTGTCTGCCACGATTTGCCTGAAACAGTTTTGCCTGCCGTAAACACGTTCCTGACAAACCTGGCTTAGTTTGCGCACAAGCCGGACCAACTTGAGCTGAAATTGGAGCGGTCCCAACTCTTTTATCCAGAAAACTTGGGCTTAGTGCAGCAAGAGGCAGCCCAACACCACTAGCACAGCCCACCACCTTACACCCATCATGATTCTTTCCGATACTATTAATAGATGTAGCAAACATGAACTAAGTGAATAATCTTCTCAGGCTACCAGTGGCCTCGTTGATGCCTCTTAGAAATTCGGTTTCAGGCCTTTTGCTGCAATATCAATTTGGTTTAAGACTCCCAATTTAGCTACAGGTTCATGGAGCTCAAAGTTTCTCTCATATGTTGTAATTTTGTATTTTAAGCCTCAGTTTTGTGTTCATTGCTCAGTGTACGTAGGGATTGTTATTAATTTATGGTATGATAAAAATATAGATTTGTTTCACTATGAGTGTTTGTTTTATTTACTGCCTACTTGTCAGGAATTATTCATGTCTATATGTGATTGTTTTATTTACTGTTTGTTCTTGGTGAAGATATATAGTTTTTAAATGTGATAGAGTTGGAAAATTATCTTTTGAGTTGCTTATTTAGCTTGGCGTGAGATAGAATTGTTTTGGAGAAAATTTTAGTGGAAAACAATCCTATTTCATGCTAAAGCTACAACATGTATAAAATTGATATCAATAACAAACAAGAAGTACTACTAAGACACGCTAGATAATGAAGATGATGAGATAAAGACGGAGGTCAATTGAAAAACCTAGCTTAGCGGAAGAAGAGTATATTTCAAACTAAGGAGACTGGCTAGCTTGTAAGGTAAAATTCGCCCACTATAGGTAGGATCAAGAGCGGAAGAATGGCGACTAAGAACAAACAAAGGAGGAAGAGGGATTTCAAATCCTATTATCTTCTCATGAGGGAGGATATGTTAAGGTCTTTGTTAGGAAGACCTTGCTTGCGAAGTAAGCAAGAAAAAGTATGTGCGGGTGTAGTAGTTCAAGAACTATGTTATGACTTGATCTCTTCAAATAAGAAAAGTCAAGAAATAGTTTTCATTTGATCGTTTTTTATTTTTTTGATATTACCAAATAAAAGAAAACACAAAAAACTATCTTTCACATGAGGTTTTTGTTTATAAAAAAAGTAAGGCCAGAATGCAAAACTCATTCTTTAAGTTTCACATTTTTTCATTTCAATCTTCTAAATTTGAGTTTTATCATTTCAGTCCTCTAAGTTTCATTCATTCTCAATTGAGTCCTCTCGTTAGTGTTCTTCTAGTTGTTGCCGTCCACTTTCCAAAACGATGCGGTTTTGGATGTTATTATTATTATTTTTTTTATTATTTCTTAATTTAAAAAAAAAACTGAAAACTTTAATTTAAAAAAAAAAAAAAAAAAAAAAAAAAAAAAAAAAAAAAAACCAAGGGAACCACCATAGTCTCTCCTTTTTCTCAGGCGCCAGTTCTTTGCCAGTTGGCCAGTCCCCTTCCATTGACCTCGATATCTCCGTCCAAGCTAGACAAGATCGTCTTCAAGGTAAGGTCAAAATTTTTGTTTCAATAGGATTTGCGTATTTGCTTTGCTACTTGATTTTTTGTTTTGGTTTTGAAGTTGCAGGTTCCAGTGTCTAGTATAAGGAATTTCTACATCATTGCGCATATTGACCATGGAAAATCTACTTTGGCAGATAAGTTGCTTCAAATTACTAGAGCTGTGCAAAAGGGTCACCAAATAGCTCATGGCCAAAGGTCCGACCCAAAAGGCCGATGGTTCACTGGGCTAATAGGTGGCCCGACCCATTTTTTTAGGCCCATGGATAGTCTACTAGCCTATTAAGTCAAACTGTGGGCTAGTTTTTATGCCCATTGGCACTCGATGGGCTAGCCCGTTGGCCCAACTAGTTGCCTAGCTCAATAACTCAAAATTCATAACAAAAATATATAAAATGAGTATGAAGGATTGATATTGAAATGTTATAAATGAATTTCTTAAGAGAACTCTGTATACCACTTAGATACTTAAGTGATTATGTTAATTTAGTTTACTAAATATATATTTTCCTAGTAGTTTAGCAACTTTGAATTAACCAAATGACTTTATTTATTTATTAAAGATAAAAATTAAAAACCATTTAAAGCCTTAATAGACAAAATTTAATAGCTTTCCATCAACAAAACAAAAAATTAAATAGATTTGACCATAATTTTTTTTAATTAAGTATTAAATTCTTTGATTTTTTCCATTAAAAGAAAGATTGATTATTCCCTTATAAAAAATTGATTCTTTCCTTATAAAAATAATAAAATAAGATGCTAACACAAGTGCATGGGTAGGCTATTAGGCCAAACCTGATAGCCCAATCCGCTAAAGACAAAATGGGCATTGCCCATGGACAAGTTCATGGGTTGGAGTTTTCTCTTTCGACCTAGTCCATTGTGTCCATGGGCCAAGTAAAAATAGGCTGGGTTGGCTCGACCAGCCCATTGACCAGAAGTGAGAGATAAAGGTATCAGTGGGGGTGAGGATTATTTTTGTTATTCAGTGGGCTAGGGAATGACATCGTTCCCCTGAGTTTAGTTTCTGGTTTTTTATTTTTTTTAAATTAACGTTATTCAATTTTTTTGAAATTAATAATAATAATAACAACAACAACAACAACAACAATAATAATAATATTCAAAACAACGTTGTTTTGGTAAATGGATGACAATAACTAATAGAACACTAACGGATGACGTAATTGAGAATGAATGAAACTTAGAGGATTGAAATTACAAAACCAAAACTTCAAGGACTAAATTAAAAAAAATGTGAAACTTAGAGAGTCAGTTTTGTAATTTGGCCAAAAAAAAAAAAGGGAAAAAAATAATAGTTTGTATGATATACTTTTTATTGTATTTTAAGGGGAAAATGTGGGTTGTTTCCACACCCATTAAGATGATAGTCCAAGCTAGCTTTGGCAAGAAAATGTGGTTATGATTTGTTTATCTATTTATTTATTTTTAATGTAATTTGAAGAAGCTGTGAGAGAACAAAATGTGCAGCTCATGAACTCCATGAAATTTCTTTTGGAAATAGAACTCTTTTGACATTTATATAAAGATTTTTTTTTTTTTTTTTTGTGTTTAGTAGTATTATAAAAAAAATAGGTTAAAAGAAAATTATCTCTTAACTTCCTATATTTAGCTTGGTGTGAGATAAGTTGGTTCTAGTTAGCTCAACTGATAAAATCTCTAATGGTTGAATAAGATAGTTTTTCAATCCATTTTAAGATTGCTACCAAACATAAAAAAATGAGATAGTTTTTTGGAAAATAATTTTTGAAAAATGATTCATTTTCCATAAAACATTAATGTTGAAACAAAAAGTGAAGATTTTTTTCTACTTTGGGGAATGGTATTTTTATTTATTTATATATTGTTACATCACTATTATAGAAACACATGAATATTCCTCTTGGTTATACAGCATATTATGTTTCTTCATGTTTATTTTTAAATAAATTATAGGTCGAATGTTATCCATGATTTATAGATTTTTGTCAAATTAAGTAATGATCATTTACCTAATTTTTCTACACATACACATTTTGAGGAACATAAACCTTTAATTACTCTTATATCATATATAGCTCATTAAATTAAAGTGTATTTAATGTACATCATACATAATTTAATTATGTTCTATTTTTATTAAATTGATTTGTGTATTTTTAGACATATCAAGTCTTTTTTTTTTTTTTTTTACTACCGTGCATTTTTAGTATAATGGTCACTTCACAAGTACAAGTTTTTTTGGGGTGGAGAGCCAAAGGTCGGGATTTAAGTCTTTAGGAGGGTGTTTTACACACACATACACTTATATTAGGCTAGAATAGAATTCTATCTAAGAGCAAAAAAAAGACTTATTTTTTTCCCCAATGAAAGACTTACTTGATGATATTATTATTATTTTCAAGTAAGAAAATATAATATGTTAAATCAAAATTACAAATATTATTCATGCATAAGTAATAAATAAATATAATATACTTATAAAAAAATAAATATAATTCATATATACACACACTATGTGTGTGTGTGTGTTATATATATTTTTTGAAACTTGGCCCTCTTGAAAAATTTTTCTAGTTCCGACATTGCCTCCATGCCAGCTCCATTGCTTCCAATGTTGCGTTGACTACAAGTTTTGATGGTGTTTTAATCTTTTGATTCAAAGATGACTGCAGGGTGTGACGCATTTGAGCCGTGACGATAGAACCTTTTTTTACTAGATATAGTAGCTGTGGAAGAATTGGGATTGTTTAGTTATAGTGTTTGTAATATAACTTGAAACTAGCTTATAACCCTTACATATGCATGAGTCTGCTTCATTTTATTGGATGTGGAAAACCTTATAAGAAAAAAAAAAAAAAAAAAAGAGTCGAAGGAAAAAAATTTATTAACTTCTCTTATTTAACTTGGAATGTGATAGAGTAGTTTTTCAAAAATATTTGATGGAAAACAATTCTATCTCATATCAAGCTAAATCAAGCTAAATAAAAGAAATCAAGAGATAGATTTTCCTACTTATTTTAATCTCTATTAAACATAGGAAAAAGTGAGATAGATTTCTAGAAAATGTGTCTTTTTGAAAACTTATTAATTTTCCAAAATATGTTAATGTTAAAATAAACAGAGTGAATAATCACAATAGACATACACACAAAAATAATTATTTTACTTAATATGTAATAGACTATACATTCATAATATTACAAAAATAATAAATTCAAAATATTTTTTTAATTTTCTACATGGTAGGATTTGGGCCAAATTATCCGACACAAGTTCATCAAAGAGGAGCTTCCATTGTGTCCATCAAGGTAAATCCTGCACCTGTATCATGCAAAGGAGGCTATGACTTGTATTATGGCGATGATGCACCCAACCCAAACTTGTTGGAAGGTGCAGTGGTTAATGGCCCCGATGAGAATGATATCTACTCCGACTTAAGATCTAATTACGAACAGGCTGCACCAGCCACTGTTACTCCCGCACCAATAGTTTGCATTCTGGCTAAGCTTGCCTTAACGTTCAAATAAATATATATTATAGGGCTGGCTTTAATTAATTAGATGAATGGACATCTAAGGTTATATAATTTTTATTATTTGATCAACGAATGCTTGGTGGGAGTACTAGTTTGCTGCCAGTTGTTGTTCTGCATATTGGTAATTGGTCTGCTGCTTGCAGCTTGCTTGTAATAACAAATGATGTTTGTTATAAACCCAGTGGGGTTGGCCGAGTGGTTGGGCACTCAGTCTCAAAGTGGCTGTCTTGGATTTGACTAGGAGCTCCCTAGTTCAAGTCCAGGCATCAATACTTTGAAAAAACTCCTTGAGCCAGCAATTTACCTCGCTATGGGCCCACCTGTTGCGAACAGTGATTAGTCTCTAGTTGAAAGTTTTGAGGAAATACTGCGGGAAACCAAAAAAAAAAAAAATGATGTTTGTTATAACAAACTAGGCAGAAACCTTTGCTAAAAGTATGTTAGTCTCGAGTTTTGTATAAAAAGCATAATTAAATTATATTGGTCTCAAACTAAAACAATAAATACTATTGAAAGACTTAAAAAGAAAAATTTGGTGTGCATCTAACTAAAATTCTTTGTTGTCTCTAGTTTCTACCATATGGGAGACCAAAATTATTTTTTCATTATAGATTATATGCCAAATATTTGTAATTAGAATCTTATAAATTGTTTAGATTTTTAGAAGGGACAAATGTTATCATAATCTAGAAAATGGACAAATCCTATCAGAATCTATGACTATTGTTTCTCAATTATTTGTCAATATCTAAACTTATGATCTTTATGCTTATGATGGACCTACAACTTTCATGCATTTGTGTAAAAAAAAAAAAAAATAAGGCACCTGCAATTCGAAGGCATCACGAATACTTTGGTCCAACTTGCTATGAATTTCTTATTCAGCTGTAGGAGCATATCAAAAGTTATATTAACAAATTGGTATTCATACCTAGTACCATAGCATCATAGACAACTCAAAATTTAATATGAATATAGTTGAATGCAATATAACTATTGGTGACTATGCCATATCACATGCTGCTTGACATTTTTTGTAACATAGCAAGAAAAACACTCGTTATCTTAGAAGACAATCCTTCAAATGTGTAGCCCGACTGAATATTTGTCTTCAATTTGGGGAATCCTAATATACCACACAAAATGAGAGAGAGAGAGAGAGAGAGAGAGAGAGAGAGAGAGAGAGAGAAGTTTTGGAAGAGGCAGTAAAAAAAGAGTGGTGGGACTGTTGAGATTAAATTGTACATTTCCTTTTTTTTTTAAGTGATTGTATATCTTGCTTGATTGTACATCTCCATTAGTTTACACAGAAGAGCTAAATTAAGACTTGAAAAATGAGTAGGAACATTAGTTTGGTCAAATGGGATCACTGAATTTAGATTGCAAACCGTTGTTTGTAAAGAAGTTAAAGAGTATGTGTAGTTTGAAGGGAGGCTTGTATGGAGGAAGAGAGCTTTTAAGTGAGTCAGGGTCTTGGCTTTCAAGTTTCATCTACATGTGAGGGAGGAGAAAGAGAGTTTGTAAGTGGGTTAGGGTCATGGTTGTCAAAATCGCGATTCGGATCGTAAAATCGCACGATTTTATGATCCCACCTCACCAAAAAGTTTAAAATCGTAGCAGGATCGCAAAAATGGTAGGATCGTATGTAGGATCGCATAGGATCGTAGGATCGTATGGGATCCTACCGATCTTACCGATCCTACCATTTGGCTTGATTTTTTATTTTATTTTATTATTATTATTATTATTATTTTAAGTGGGATTCATTTGGATAAGATAATCCACCTAAACTCACAAGCCCAACAGGTTATCAGAAGCTCAATAATGAATTGAAGTCCCAAATTTACCCCTATGTCAACATAAAATCTCAAAAAAACCTATAGTACTTAAGTTTACCGTTTTCAAAAACAAAACCTAAAATATTTAGATGATGAAATGGGATATGACAATGACAATGATTAGATTAGAAGAATCATAGAATGAGAATTCTCTTTTGGATTTCATATTGTAAATTTGTAGTTAGCTAGTTTTTATATGCTAACTAGCCTAACTTATTTTGGATTTGGAACTTAGAATTTGGAAAACATTTTCCATATGTGTAGATAATATTTTGGTACTTAGTTGCTAATTAAACATGTACTAAACTTTTTAGATACATTATGTCAAAAGTTAAATATATTTTGTTTTGTTAAAATGACATAATAACAATGTAGTGCGTGCAAATTACATTTTATGATGCAATTTTTTTTTTTTTTAATGGATGGATTCATATTTTAAGTGATTATATAACATATAAAGTCATTATCAATAGGTTTTTTGCTTAAAATCTGAAAATAGGTAGGATCCTACGATCTACGATCCTACCTACCTTTCACGATTTTATGTAGGATTCCAATTTTAACAACCTTAGTTAGGGTCTTGACTTTCATCTAAACTTGGGAAAGGATCATACTTGGGTCATAATATGTGAGAGAATAAGTGAGTTTGGGCTTTTCATAAGGTTTGGTCTAATTTTCAACGGTAGTCCATCTTTTAGATAATAGTAAAAATAATTTAACGTGATCCTTTGAGTTACAATAAAAAAAAGTTAATGAGAAAAAGTTAAAGAGGTTAAATACAAAATTAAAACGCTACATGACAAAAGCACATGCTCTCCCAAATCTATATATAGCTCATTTATGAAAAAAAAAAAAAAAAAGTGGTTACTCTAGAATTAAAATTTATTATGATTCTCACCACTCCCATTCTTTTTTTCTCTTTTTTATGAAGCACCACTCCGGCACTCCCCTCCAAATTTGAAGTTCATGCTTTTCCAACTGTCTTTCGTAATTTTAACACGGTACTATCAGTCATAGTGTACACTATAAAGAGCGTCAGTTTTCTCACACATTTTATTATACATCGTCCATACACACCACTTATTTCACCTTTTAAATGGACATAATTTTTTTTTAAAAAATTGGATACCACGTGTGAATTATGGACATTACGCTGTATGAAATGTATCAAAGAGTTTGAGTAAACAATTACCGCACTGTAAGTCTATAATACACTTTGCTATGGCCCACTTTTGACAAGTTCAAACAAGCGGTAGTGAAATAAAAAGCCCAAAACTGCAAGCAATCGACCAAAAGGATACTAAGCCCATTATTTTTCGCCATACCTCCATGAGGCCCAAGTGTACATGGAAAATCAATTGTAATTCATTTGGATAAATGATTTTAAAGAGAGGAATTCAGATTTCAATCTTTAATTTAAATGACTTAAATAGGGTATAAAACAACAAAATTTTGAAATTAATGAAGGTAATTGAGTTTTATTATGACTTTGATTTCAAATGACTATACGATATTATTTTATATATATCCATCATATCACAATAGTTTTTTTTAGTAGAATCTCCATAGTTCTTATCATCATGTGTTATTAAACTTAAATCAAGCAATTTATATTAGTAATTTTTCTTCAAATCCCTTGGATTTGAAATCCTCAAAATCCAAATTCAATCTTGGGGAATTTAGGAAAATGTGATTTTAGAAGGAAAAATGAGAGTTTATCATAGTCCACCATGGGCCCAAGAAAAATATTGCAAGTGGGCTTAGAGCACATGCAACACGCATGAGCCCATGAACGACACAAGTGCAAGCCGAACACTTTGTGGGTTTTCATATGTTTGTTATGCATGCCTAGTCATTTTTAAAAGGTTTCTGATTACCTTTTCTCATCTATGAAGAATTTGTAGTTACAGGGTTCTGCGCTCTCAATTTCACGTTTCAAGTCATTTGGATTGTCATAGTCTATGAGAATGTCAACCCCTCCCTCAAGTATTGATGGTGCTTTAACATTTTGGTTTGAAGATGACCAAATATGCATTATAGGATATGTGTATATATATACATATACACACACTAAAAATAATAAATATTCAAAATAGCGTTTTTATATTTTTATGTTTAGATGCATTATATATTGATAATGATTTATAAAAGCAATTGAGCATTCAGAAAATTACAAAATAAATTTTAAACTTAATAAATATATTCAATGACTCATTAATTGTGATTAAAGATCTTATTTATATCTGCTCTTAGATAAGAATCTTATAGAATAAATAGTCTAATAAAAATAGAAAAAGACAAAACTTTTTATCTTTAATTTTATGTAAATATAATTGATACAAAATTAGAGTGTAATAAAAAATTTGGAAGGAAACTTGGCATGAAATTTAAGTGTAATTAAAAGGATACTTAGCACGAAATTGGAAAGTAGGTAAAATCTAATTTATAGGCAGGGATTGAACTTCAGATCTCTTATATAACCATCAAAATATATTACTAGTTGAGTTAACTAAAACCCACACCTCTTACACATTTATTAAATTATGTATTCATATATTGCATGTGAGATGTGCTTCAAAAAAACACATTTTACTTTATCTTACACAAAGCCTAAATTGCAATGTTCTTAATTCCAATTAAAAAAAAATATATATATATATATATATATATATTTTAAAAAATAACTTGACGGGTTGTAGAAAGAAGTATAATGCCCCATTGCCCCAGAATATATGATATCTCTATAAATACCGGTTATGATTTATGAAAGGCCTATGTTATTATCTTCTAGGCATTGTTCATTCATATAATTATTTTCACATAAGAGCAATGTCTTCTAGCAATATCTTTGGTTTGGTTAGCCTCATAGCCTGTGTACCTTTTTATTGGTTCATGGAGTTGTTTCATTAGAGTATGGGGAAGCTCTGACCAACTCTTTGTTATTTTATGATGGCTAACGTTCAGGAAAATTGCCATCTAACCAGAGAGTTCAATGGCATGCAAATTATAATCTTTTTTTTTTTTGTTTGAGAAACAGTTATACTTTAATTCTGCCAACAAAATTAGAGTATAATTGAAAATTTATTAGACACACATATGCATATAAATAATATGTCTACATAATAAGTGATAGACTGTATACATTCCTAATATTATAAAAATATTAAATTCAAAATAAATTTTTCATTTTCTAAATTTAGATGCATTAATTTGTATTTTATATAATTGATAGAGAATTATAGTATAATTGAAAATTTGGAAGGAGATATGACATAAAATTTGTGTGTAATTACAAGAACATATACACTTGGCACAAAATTTGAGTGAAAAATATTCTACTTCGAATTTTTTTAGCAAGATAATTTAGAATCTTGATTAGGCATCTACTTTAATATGTTCTATATGATTGTTGAATTGAATTTAAAATTGTTTGTTTGGCATGCTTTATTTTAATTGAGTCACCTCTTGCACAATTATTAAATTGAATATTCACAGATTGGTTATGACATGCTCCCCAAAAAAATACATCTTACTTTAATTTATCTCAATCCACAATGCCTAAGTTGGAATCTTTCATAATTCTTTTCCAAAATGTCAGAACTTAATCCCTCAGAATAAATGATGACTCTAACTCTATAAATACCAGTTATGGTTTATTTATTATGAAAAACCTATGTTATTATCTTCTAGGCATTGTTCATTCATATTAGTTTCACTCAAGAGAAATGCATTTTCACACAAAAGCAATGCTTTCTAGCATTATCTTTGGTTTGGTTAGCCTGTGGTTCTTTTTATTGGTTCATGGTGATGGATTTACTTCAATAAATTATGGGGAAGCTCTGAACAAGTCTTTGTTATATTATGAGGCCCAACGTTCAGGGAAATTGCCACTTCAGCAAAGAGTGCAATGGCGTGCAAATTCTGCAGTTTCAGATGGTAGTGAAGCAGGAGTAAGATAAACTTCCCATCCCCCAACACACACGCACGCGAGCGCGCGCGCGCGCGCACACATATATATATATATTTCCCATTTTTCGTGGAAAACTATGATCCTATGATACTGGTTTTAAATTATTAAATATCATATTGAGATTTTAAAAAGCATATACATTTCTCAAACTCTGTATGGTTTTCGTTCCAAAGTAATTTCTCATTGTTTCTTCGTATCAATAAAATAGAGAGAAAAAAAAAGTAGAAAATATTACTTGGTACATTTTACTTCTTGCTCATGAACCTCTTCATCTCATAGAAATCATAATCAAACTGAGTTTTGAACCACCAAAGGAGTGAATCGATTCACTAATTCAACCATTGGATTAATTATTCATTTATATATATATACAAACATATATATATATATATATATATATTAAAGAATCACATAAAAAATATATAAAAAAAGAGACGATATTCAATTTTAACGTAAACATGCAAGCATACCAAATGTTGAAATTAATAGAATATTATTACTTAGAAAATTAATTTAAATATAGAATTTAATGTTTTATATATTAAAAAATGACTAAGAATAGGAATACAGTTGAATTCATTTTTTAATTACTTATTTCAAGTTAATTTAAAAGCAAAAAACTTAAAAACCCATAAATAAAAATACAAAAATAAAAGAAAATATGATTATTTGATCAAAATAACACAACATTATAAAACCATGTTTTTAAAAAAAATTTGCAACTCGATATTTTTTCTTAAAAAATGTCAATTTTTATTTATTTATTTTATGGCTTATTCAAGTTTTTTTGCAAATCCAATATTTCTTTTCATATGAAATTGTAAATTTATATGATTTATCGGTTTAACAACTCAACTGCCATCCATTTGGTATGGTTATGACTTATGAATTATGATAACTATGCCTCATTTGCTTTGAAATAAAGAATATTCATTTCATTGTGAACATATTTTGTTTTCACCAAATTGTACATACCTCTTTTTTTAAAGCTAGTTATATTAGTTATTTGGTAAATTAAACGAGACTATATTCTTTTTTTATGATTTTGTTGTTGTTGTTGTTTGTTGATGAAATGAGACTCTATTTTCCATTCATAAATCTATTTTCTTCCCTCTGAGTTTTAGTCTTAATAAAAATGCTAGTTCTTACTGTTCATATTTTATGATATGAATATACTATACTAATTCGTTATGTATGGATGATGAAATTCCATTGATATAGACTCAATTCTAATAGACTTATTGGAGGGTTCCATTGGCGTACATTCAGTAGGAATTGAGTCAACGAATTTGCCAATTATGAATTGAGCGCATACATTATAATGACAAAACATTTTTCTCAACATTTTTTCATTTTTTAAATTAAATAATTAATTTCACTATTTCTAACAAAAGTTTGTTGTACGTATATGTGATAGAATTCAAATGTGAAGGGAAAATGTAGAATAATAATTAATATCATGATAGTTTATCATCTGAGAAACAAAATCTTCATTAGGAAATGGATAATACTTAATACAGATTAATGATTATTCTTGTTCTTATCGTTTATACCCAAAATTTCAAAAAAAATACATTTTTAGAGAAAAAAATGGTGGGTACGTACATGGGTTCAACTTTTTCTTAAGTGAATATTCTATATATGTTTCAATTGAGTACATGAATGGTTCTATATATTTTTTCACACACAACAGGTTGATCTTGAGGGAGGATATTACGATGCTGGAGATAACGTGAAGTTTGGTTTCCCTCTTGCATTCACAATAACAATGCTTTCATGGAGCACAATAGAGTTCCAAAGTCAACTGAAGGACAATAATCAGCTTACATATGCACTGGAAGCAATCCAATGGGGCACAGATTACTTGATCAAAGCCCATCCAGAGCCACACGTTCTGTTCGGTCAAGTTGGCGATGGTGATTCTGATCATGCATGTTGGCAAAGACCAGAAGACATGACCACACCACGTCCAGCTTATAAGATCGATGAGGACAATCCAGGAGCTGATCTTGCTGCTGAAACTGCTGCTGCTTTTGCTGCAGCTTCTTTGGCTTTGAAGCCAACAAACGAAACATACGCATCGCTACTATTAACCCATGCAAAACAGGTTTATTTCCTCTCCTCCTCCTCCTCATCATCACTATTTATTATTGTTATCGTTATGATTAAGTGATTAAATTCCTATTTTTTTAATTGTTTAAAATTTAAGGATAATTGATAATTTAACGTGTCTTAGAAAATGTGTTTCTAGGTTAAGCATTGGATCTACATGTGAAAGAAAGTCTTAGAAAAATAACTTTCATTTAAAAAAATATATAAAATCCCATATGTTGAATCTGACTTATTTGGGATTAGCTTAAACTCACATATGAGTAAAGAGATTGTTCAATTAAATGACTAAATTTATCATTTTCTAAGAATTTAAGTTTTTGAGACAAATAGTAATTTAATATTAAAGTAGAAGACAATTCTAAGTTTGATCATAGCTCTACCTCTTATTTAAAATATTAAAAATCTCACAGGTTAGGTCCACTATTGAAATGAGAGTTTGAACTCACATGTGAAGAGGTGTGTTAGGAATTATGGTTAAATTATTAAATTCATCATTTTTTAACTACTTAAACTTTTAGAACAATCAATAATTTAACAATGACGTATATATGGTTGCAGCTCTTTGAATTTGCAAGCGATCACGGTGGCCTGTACCAAAATAGCATTACTAAAGCAGCGAAATTCTATAGTAGTAGCGGATATGAGGTATGCACGTAGTGTAAAAGAATTTACTTTGTAGAACGGTTTAGAATGCGATTAATTTGAACTTCAATATTTGATTCCCAAAAATTTAAGAGAGTTGAATTTTTGTATTGAGTAATGCTACATACAAATCAGGGATGTTAATTTCGTACCGTACCGGCCGGTACGGCCGGTATATATCGTACCGGCCAACAAACCGGTACCGGTACCCCCTTTATTTCGTACCGGAAAAAATACCGGTCGTACCGGTCGCGTACCGGCGAAATCCGGCTGTTTCGGCCGGTAAATGCATACCGGACTGAAACAAGAAAAAGAAGAAGAAGAAGAAGAAAAAAAAAAAAAAAAAACGTTCTCACTCTCTCATCTCTCCACTCACTGGCGTTCGCAGTTTGTCAAACTCATAGCGCACGATCTTTCCTCGCTCAAATTCCAGATCGATCTTCTTAGCCGGTGTTCTCCTACTCTCTTTCAAATTTACTTTCTCTTCCCTCTTTCTTGGTGGCGTCCAATGTATGCCAAATAGCCTGAATTTCAAACTCTTTAAACACCCAATAAAGTTGATAGCCTGCAAAAGTGATGTATAAAGTCAAAAGTAGCTTTCATATGTCAGTTTTTTTCATTTTTTTAATTATTTCTTAACCCCTAAAACGGTCAAAAGCCCTCTCACATCATCACATGTCAGTTGTTCTATTTTTTTATTTTTTTTCTTTAAGCCCTTAGGTAGTTCACGTGTGAAAGTATTGAGAGATAAGCTTGGTATTTTAAATTTAACTTAATTTTTAATTCATTTTTATAGATACAAATGTATAGTCTTGGGCTTTGGCTTGGGTTTGTATGGGGTTTAAGATTACAAATTAGTCTAATCTATAAATTTATATATATATATATAGCGGTAAATCCGAAACGGTATGCCGGTATTGACCGGTATCCGAAATATATCGTACCGTTGGTCAAACCGGTACAGTCTCCGGTACGGTATTGACACCCTTGATACAAATACAACATTTTTTTTACAATAATTGAGTTGACAAATTTTTATTGGTTTTTATTTATATTCACCACTAATATTACTTTATTTTAGTTACTAAAAACTAACTTGTCACGTCATTCCGTGAATTTTTTTTTTTTTTTTGGTAACTCTACTTATTCTTTTTGTATATGAACTAAACCATGCATGTCTGTCTAACAGGATGAATTGTTATGGGCTTCTATATGGCTTTTTCTCGCCACCGATGAGGAATCTTACCTAGATGCCCTTGAAGGGTCCTCTGGTGGCACGAGATCCAGGTTTTCCTGGGATGATAAGTACCTTGGTGCACAGGTCCTAGTTTCAAAGGTAATTTCCTTTCGTATTCACAAATGGGAAGGGAAACTAAAGATAAACAAAAAGCACTTGCATACTTTAGTACTATTGCATACACAAAGTGATATCAATTCAGCAAGACAGTGCAATGTTTGATTGGATAAAGGAAAATATATATATATATATATATATATATATATATATATCAGTGATATATGTTGTTCATAACCTCCATATATCTCATATATTAATTCTCATGTTACTTGAATATCAGAGTTAAGAGCATTTGTATCAATACTTGTACAATAGGAAATGTTCCACATTTTAGACAATTAATTTCAAAATTTACTAATATCAGTCCATACAAAATTGTGTAAAAATACATTGTTGCTATAGTAACCATGAGAATTTATATTGAGTATTTATTTTGCATTTATTTATTTTATTCTTTTTGTACGTATCTCAAAGATGAAGAAAGGGAGTGGATGATTGTTGTTACGTGTGAAGAAATATTAACAATTAAAAAAAAAAAATTTGATATTTTAATGAAATGTAGTGTAAAATAAATAATTTGATTTGAGGTATTTTGAAAAATGAATATATAAAATAGAAAAAATAAGTTCTTTTTGAAATTATATTAAAAAAATACAATTTTTTTACACGAGCTTATGCAAAATCTCTAATTTGGAAAATGTATTTAATTTGTGTGTTATAGCTTATTTTCGAGGGGGCCTTAGATCAAGACATATATGGCCATTTCAAGATCGATGGAGAGCAGTTCATATGCAACTGCCTTCAAAAAGGAAAGAATAATGTTATCAAGACACCTGGGGGCTTGCTATGGTTTCTATCATACAACCTTCAATATGTAACCACTGCCACATTCATTGCCACAACATATTCTGAGTATCTGACCACGTTCTCAACTACATTTGATTGTCCTGATGGCACTATACAACCCAATGACCTACTTGCATTTGCCAAATCACAGGTATAGTATTATAGTTTTGGATAAAATTCCCTCCTATTTCCTACAATTTTTATTTAGATGAATGACATGTAGTATTCAAAAATTAAATAAATGTCATGTGTCGCACATTCAATTAAAAATATGAGGGAATTGGAGAATTCAATTGGAGGGAATCCTCTCCTTTATCGTTTTCTCATGATTAATTAATGTAGAAAATGTTATTTCATGCTGGTTATTGTTCGTACACAATATTTAAAATTTACATGAAATGTCAACAATTTTTATTGATAAAGACATGAAATAAATGATGTATATCAACAATTTAAAAACTTTTTTTTTTTTTGGAGGGAATGTATAGTAGTACTACTTACTGATTTGTGGCTTTTGGTGTATTGATTGTGTCACTACTAGGTGGATTATATCTTGGGTTCAAACCCAAGAAGCACGAGCTACATGGTAGGATTTGGGTCAACTTATCCGAATCAAGTTCATCATAGAGGAGCTTCCATTGTGTCCATCAACATAAATCCTGCACCTGTGTCATGCCAAGGAGGCTATGACTTGTATTTCAACAAGGATGCACCCAACCCAAACGTGTTGGATGGTGCCGTGGTTAGTGGCCCCGATGAGAATGATAACTACTCCGACTTAAGATCTAACTACGAACAGGCTGAACCAACCACTGTTACTCCCGCACCACTAGTTGGTGTTCTGGCTAAGTTAGCCTTAAGTTTCAAATAATATTATAGGGCTGGCTTTAATTATATAATTTTTATTTTTTGATCACCGAATGCTTGATGGGAATATTAGTTGCTGCTAGTTGTTGTTCTGCTTCTGCATATTGCCAATTGGTCTGCAGCTTGCATCCTGTTTGTAATAATAAATGATGTTTGATATAATCAATTTTTATGATGCACTCCCCTTCAAATTTGAAGTTCCTCTCTCTCTCTCTCTCTCTCTCTCTCTCTCTCTCTCATAATTTTAACACAGTACTATCAATCATAGCATACACTATAAAGGGCATTGATTCTCTCACACGTTTTATTACACACCTGTTACTTATTTCACCTTCTAAAAGAGCATAAAATTTTTGTAAAAAAATTGAACATTGCATGTGAATTATATATGAACATTACGTGTATAATTTGAGTACAAAATTACGGCAAAAATGGCCCATTACCATCAATTTTGGAAATAATTTGCTCAGAAACACTGTTTCCGAACTATATAGCAATCTACCACTTTTTCGGGCCTATAGCGGCGTTTTCCTGAAAAAATTTTTTATAAGTCCCATAACAGTTTCAAGGGGCCCTATAGTGGCGTTTTTAAGCCCTATAGTGACGTTTTTGGGCCCTATAGCGGCGTTTTCCAGCAAAATTTTTTGTAAGTCCCATAACAGTTTCAAGGGGCCCTATAGTGGCGTTTTTAAGCCCTATAGTGACGTTTTTGGGCCCTATAGCGGCGTTTTCCTGCAAAATTTTTTTTATAAGTCCCCATAACAGGTTCAAGGGGCCCTATAGTGGCGTTTTTTAAGCCCTATAGTGACGTTTTCGGGCCCTATAGCGGCGTTTTCGGAAAAAGTGGTATTTCCCTAATTATTTCCGAAACAGTGCTCTGTTGCTAAATATTTCAAAAATTAATGCTAATGGGCCATTTTTGCCCAAAATTACTGCACAATAGTACACTTCATTATGGCCCACTTTTGATATGTCCAAGCAAGCAGCCCATGTGAAATAAAAAGCCTGATACCACAAGCAATCAATCAAAAGAAGACCAAGCCCATTGTGATTGGTTTGTATAAATGAATTTAAAGAGAGGAATTTGGATTTCAATCTTTAATTTAAATGACTTCAATAGGGTATAAAACCACAAAATTTTGCAATTTTAATTTATGAAGGTAATTGAGTTTTAGTATGACGTTGATTTCAAATGACTATCTTTACGATGTTATTTCATATCCATCATATCACAATAGTTTTTTTAATTTTTTATTTTTATAGTAAAATCTCCAATGTTCTTATCATCATGTGTTATTAAACTTATATCAATCAATTTATATTAGTAATTGTTCTTTAAATCCCTTAGATCTGAAATCCCCAAAATTTAAACTCAACCTTGGGGAATTTAAGAAAATGTGATTTTTTATTATTATTAAACAATAATATTTATTAGAACACATACGAAAATAGTAATATTAGTATCTTAAATCGGGTTTATAATACATTATATAACCAGAGTACAGCTACAAAAGGGCCTAACTTTTGTAGTCATAGATTGAGGTTATAAACAACGGATATTAGACATATATAACTAATGTGGATAAGCATTTTTTTTTTTTTTGAGTAAACAGTAATACTTATTAGAACACATATGAAAATAGTAATATTAGTGTTTTAAACTGGATTTATAATACATTACATAATCAGAGTACAACTACAAAAAGGGCCTAATTTTTGTAGTTGTAAACTGAGATTATAAACAGCGGACACTAGACACATACAATCAATGTATGATAAACATCCATTTTTTTTAGTAAACCATAATACTTATTAGAACACATACGAAAATAGTAATATTACTATTTTAAACCGGGTTTATAATATATTTCATAATCAAAGTATAACTACAAAAGGGCCTAACCTTTGTAATTGTTTAGAAGGAAAAATGAGAGTTTTTCCTAGTCCACCCATGGGCTTGAGAAAAATATTGCAAGTGCACATAGAGCACATGTAACACCCATGAGCCCACGAGTAACACAAGAGCAAACTGAACACTATGTGGGTTTTTATTTGTTTGTTATGCTTAACTAGTCGTTCTTAAAAGGTTTTTGATTACTCTTCTCATCTATGAAGGATTTGTAGTTACAGGGTTCTTCTTTCTCAATTTCATGTTTCAAGTCATTTGGGTTGTCATAGTTGATGGGAATGTCAACCCCTCCCTAGGGCCAGCTCAACAACTTTAGGGGATTTTGGCGAAAATTTTAAGTCAGGCATTTTTATATTTAAATATTAATTAAATAATATTTACTAAATGTTTTATTTAAAATCTATTGATCCTTTTTGAGATTTAGTTTGTTTTTCGATTTGTCACTCTATTTTTTTTTTTGAAGTTTTTTATATTTAGATAAATTTTTTCTAGTAAACATTTATTATGAGCAAATATTTATAAATAAATAAACCATAATTTATAATAAAAAATTATACTTTAACTAAAAATAAAATTTAAAGTATAGAATAATAGAACTTGGTTATTACAACTTTTTTAACGTTGTGGCCACTTTATTCTTTAGAGTTTAAACCTACAGTCCTACACAAATAAAAATTAATTTATTAATTGGTTCAAGAAATTAGTATCATTATAATACAAATGGGTTGATATGATATACATCAAATTATCAATTGGTATGACAAAAAGAGACTATGTGTGTACAGGTGTTTATTATACAATGGGTGGGTTTAAGAATGTTTTGTTAATAAAACTTAAAATCCAAAAAAAATCTTGAAGTTTTAAATGCTAAAACTCATCTTATCAATAGGTGGTTAGTGTCTTTAATGATAGTGTGTGGGCCATGTGGGATGTGGCTGTGGTGTGCTTCAGTGATATTTGCTATGTGCAGTGTGTATTACAGTAATCTGTCCTGTCAGTTGTGTAGTGCAGATTATTATTATTATTATTTTTTGAAATATTGAATATAAAGCTAATAGGCATCACAAATCAGTAGTTCAGTCCTCTTCAATCTTTATGAAAATTTTGGGGAGAGAGAGAGAGAGAGAGAGGGTACCTCCAGGGCTGGCTCACACACATCGTCCATGGTACACCACTGTAGTGAAGTTATTGTAGATTGATTTCACAGTGAAGAAAGAAAGCTTACAAAAAAAAGAGATTCAAGATGAAGAAAAGAAAGGTGAGAAGATAGATGGAGAGACATAACGATAGAGGGATTGAGAGATTTTTTTTTTCTTTTGTTTTAGAAATTTATAATCTCTTATTTCAAGATATTTATGTTGTATTATTAATGAATTTTTCTGGTATTAATTTTGATTTTAGCATATTTCAAGAATAATTTAATGAATCTACCTTCTATAATTTAATTTTGTTAGCCGAATTTGACTATTTTATTCCCTTTTTAATCTTCTGTATTTTAGGATATAATTGTGCATTTTTAATGCATTCTACTGACCAATAAAAGGACTTAAAATTTTGTTTTCCTTAATTAAAAGATATCATATAGTATATAATAAAAGTTGGGTTTAAAAGCCATAGTTGCGCTAAGTGACTTTACCAAATTGCTGAATTTTTTTTTAAAATTTTTTAGATTTTTCAATAAATTCATTCACTTAAGTTTTTAGATAAATTTTTTTTTTTTTTTTGATCTTTATCAACTTCTTTGGATAAAGTAACTGTAAGGACACAATTTGTAACAAACCGTAACAGTGTTGGATTCGCACGTAAAAAGGCCCAAATAATATCATTTGTAGAGCGTGGGTTTGAAAGGCTAGGCCTTAGTCACCAGACGGTGGGTTTTTCGTGGTGTTCATACATGGTTTAAATCGTATTCGCCCTGGGAGTCGCTCTCCCGGAGGCAGGCTGGGAGGCTCTAGTTTTTGGCCATTTTTCCCAGCCCCTTTCTCTGGATTGCCTATTTTTCCTTTTATATTAGCGTGTGTTCTTTATCCTTTGTCCACGTGTAGGATCGGCATTCTAAGATTGATACTTGTCCCATCAGCCCATACCCAGAGTGGTTGGGGGTGGTTGTAAAGGCTGGAGAGTATGGGTCTGTCAGGTGCAGAGTATTGAATGGCAGTAAGGGCAGCTTTCCCTGGTTGTTATACTTTCCAGCGCACCCTTTTCTATGGACAAAGATATTTTTAGATTTTTTCCTAAATTGTTTTTTTTTTATACCATTTTTGCCCTTCCTTCCTGTGAGATCTCGGACATGCCGAGGACTGAATCGTCCTCGGCTGTGTCCCAAGGCCATTTTGTACTTGTATTACCCATCCTGGACTATTGCCCTTCTCGGCTCGGGCCTTTGGTCTTGAAGAATAAATGGGCCAGGGCCACAAACTATTGGGCCCCATAATAGCCCCTTAAAATCCTGCTGCCCGACCTTATGGTTGGAGAGGAGGATTTTGATAATGTCAAGCCTTTTATTATGGCTCGTTTAACTCTGTCTTTCATTAATACTGGCGTCTTTTCATCTACCCAGGAAACATACCGGACTACGAGACATTACTATGAATTTATTCACAATTCGTCCCCGTCGTTTGATTATCCGAAACGCGCCTTTAATGACTTCCATTTACGAGACTATTTAATTTCAACGGTATGTTGACGATGTGGGGAAGTGGGACGGGTACATTCTCGTTTACAGATCTGCTTGGAAATCTGGACAGATTAAATACCCTCCGTTTTACCCTTCATATAAGAAGAAAGGCAGGAGGCTATTTCTCTTATACAGAGACCCTTTTCACCCTTCTGAAATCTGATACCCTTATCCTCCTTCAGAGTTTACTTTACTCGCTAGTTACACCTTAAATCGTGATACGTTCGAGATAGGAATAAGTAATGAAGGAAACTATACTTCTCCCAAAAACACCATATTCTTATGAAACTCAAAATGGCTCGGTCAGGGCAGGGATGGTGGAGGCTCAAGATCCTTTTTACCTTCCTTTCAGCCAAAATCCGAAGCAGGGGCTCGTCACGTCAAATTTTCGGCGCGACTGAGCTCGGGTCACCCATTATCAGTACCAGCCGCTCTCTTATGAGCATAACTAACATGGCACCAACGTGTTAAGAGTCAGGACTGATGCAGGGACAAAGTGTCCCTGCTTCTTCCTCTCTTCCTTCACCGGTGCCTCCTTTTACCTCTCTTTCTTCTTCTTTCCACCGCCAGATCCATCCTGGCACTTTTTCTTCTTCCTCTTCTTCTCCTCCTTCTTTCTCTTCTTCTCCTCCTTCTTTCTCTTCATCTCCTCCATCTTCTTTTGAAAAAGGTCCTCCTCTCAATATGGGCTCTACTAGGGTAGAGTTTGGAAGGACTTCGGAGACGAGTTTAAAAAGACATCGGACTGTTTATTTGTTATACTGTTGTTGTTTTCCTTTTATTATTTTTGTAATCCACCTTCTGTATAGGCTTGTTTAAGCCCTTATTTGTACGTTGTAATACCTCTTTATATTAATAAAAGTTGTTATTGCTTTATTTCACATATTCTATCTCTTTATTTCCGAAATGATGATGCCGTGAATAGACATACAATCTTGTAAATTCTTTTTATTTCTACACTTTGACCGACGTCTAGGACCGAAATCCTAGTTAATAAAAAGATCTTGCTCTGTGTTTATAGAAGCTATCCGACTTAATAATACTGAATCGAACAAGTGATACTTAGGGTTGAAACCCATATTAGGAAGAAAAAGAAAGGACATTATGATGAGTTTATTGAATCGGCCTGGCACAATACCGCCGACCTTATAGCACAATGCTTAGGGCTGAAATCCCTTATTAAGGAAAAAGGCGCTTTTATGAACTTACGAGTGCTGTTCGGTACAATAATACATACTTGAACTAATGACACTTAGGGTCAAAAACTTTTGCTAAGGAAAAGATAATATCATGAATTTAACAAAGTTGCTTGGCACAACACAGCCGACCTGTGAAAACAACACTTACCCCAAAATAGCCGAGATGACAACTGAATGCTAGGTGCGGTGCAGGAGGTAATCATCCGAAGACATATAATCCGGAAATGAACAGCCCCTCCAGGTTGCTGAGTAATAGGGTGTTTTACCATCTTCCTAACAACTTTAATAGCTTTAACCTTTTATGGTATTTAAGCCGAGGATTGAGCAACTTAGAATCTTTACTCAGTAGATATTGATAAGTAGTTGGGGGAAATAACCCCTCGGCTATGGCATGAGACCTTGATTTTGAGGGAAATAGCTCCTCGGCTGAGCCCCTAGAACCATATGCGCGGCTGACACTACAAAGCGTAGCCCCTAGTAAAGAAACATAGCTCCTAGTGGAACTTTACGCTAAAACACAACAACCGGCCGCTAGAAATGACAAGGGAACCGTCTCGACCTACCGCCTATGTCAACACACAAGGCTTCCCACAGATGGCGCCAATTGTAAGGACACGATTTGTAACAAATCGTAACAGTGTTGGGTTCGCATGTAAAAAGGCCCAAACAATATCATTTGTAGAGCGTGGGTTTGAAAGGCTAGGCCTTAGTCACCAGACGGTGGGTTTTTCGTGGTGTTCATACATGGTTTAAATCGTATTCGCCCTGGGAGTCGCTCTTCCGGAGGCGAGCTGGGAGGCTCTAGTTTTTGGCCATTTTTCCCAGCCTCTTTCTCTGGATTGCTTATTTTTCCTTTTATACTAGCGTGTGTTCCTTATCCTTCGTCCACGTGTAGGATCGGCATTCTAAGATTGATACTTGTCCCATCAGCCCATACCCAGAGTGGTTGGGGGTGGTTGTAAAGGCTGGAGAGTATGGTTCTGTCAGGTGCAGAGTATTGAATGGCAGTAAAGGCAGCTTTCCCTGGTCATTATACTTTCCAGCGCACCCTTTTCTATGGACACAGATATTTTTAGATTTTTTCCCAAATTGTTTTTTTTATACCATTTTTGTCCTTCCTTCCTTTGAGATCTCGGACATGCCGAGGATTGAATCGTCCTCGGCTGTGTCCCAAGGCCATTTTGTACTTGTATTACCCATCCTGGACTATTGCCCTTCTCGGCTCGGGCCTTTGGTCCTGAAGAATAAATGGGCCAGGGCCACAAACTATTGGGCCCCACAGTAACAATAAATGTTCTAATGAACGTTTTTTTTTTTATTTTTATTTTTTATTATAAATTTTATAAAGTAACAATTTTACTAGCTTATGTTAGTATTTTTTTTTTTTTTTTTTGGGATAAACATTTATCCTACATCATTTATTTCCTAATAATAAGGTAACAAATTTAAAAATATTATTTTTCTTCTCAAAATTTTTTTTCTTTTGGAATAAATAACAAAAAATTGCTAATATTTATTAACTTTAACGTAAACTAAAAAAAAAAAAATAATAATAACAATCTAATAACATTAACTATTTTTTTGGGATAAAGTTAAAAAAAAAAAAAAGAACTAATATGTAATTAACATAAACTTCTTAATTATGTAAACTCCTCTTTTCTTTCTATTCATATCAAGTTATCAACTTCTTCACAACTTAAAATTATCGAATATAAAAGTGGGGGTATATATACGGTTTGGTATATTTTTCCCTTTTCCTACCGTATGGTTTTTTGATGTACTCTTTCCTTCTCATATTTTACCTTACCTGTGAAACTTGCATGAATGTATTTGCCTTCTTCTTTTTGCTTTTTCATAAAATTCCCTTCTTTTTTTATTTTTTCATAAAATTGAATAAGTTTTGTGTGTGGGTTGCCTTTTGTTTAAGTTATTTTTGTTAACTTTGATCTAATTTATATGCTTATTATGGTCTTCAAAATCAATTGTATATCTTCCATGAAAACTAACAGATCAATTTGAACAAAAATCTTATTCACTTTTTGAAAGATTTGTTTTCCAATATGTGTAGATCCCACAGTTAGAAATGAGACCAAGATTTGAGCATCCAAAATCATGATAATGAACATCACTCCACAAAGAATGGAGACAAAAATTGATTAAAAATATAAAAAAGGTGATGTAAAAACAATGGATATTTAAGGTGATGTGAAATCTCCATGACTTCGCTGCCTCCCCTTGCTATCAAAGTTAATTCAATTTTCATGTGAGTATCCTTACTTTAACTCTAATTCCAAATTTTTTTAAAGCTTGGAAATTAATATTGTTTGCAATTATTGAATTCAGAGTTTCTTTGTGTTTATATATTAATGTGTGTTATTGTGAATTTTGCTTTAATTTTTTTTTAATTTTATAAATTTGGGTAGTTTTAATTTGTAAATTCGGGATGATTGCTTGGGGTTAAAGTAAAAATATTAGGTCAATTATAATCATAATTCGTGCAATAGTAAGGTGTTAGATGTTGATATTAATTTTATGCTTATTTGCATTAATTAACATAAACATCTTAGCATGTTTAGTGTTGATATTAATTTAACACTTTGAGATGAAAGTGCTTCATTATAATTAAATATAAATGTTATTATGCTGGTATGTTATAATTATTATTTGTTGTTCTTCATCCTACTTCACCTTAATTTTTATTTGAATAAGTAAAAGTTATGTCTTAGTCCGACCAAGTATAGTGTTTCTCTTCAATCATTAATTAGTGTTTCTCAATAAAATTATTCATGTTATAAGTTTATGACCAATACTGTGCAAAGCCCGGCCCGTTTACTACTAAAAGCTTAAAACTTGCATATTCTTTAAAATATTTTTATTATTTTATTTGTTATTAAATTTAATTATATTATCAAAAAATTTATATTTTTTAAAATTTATATATACTTATTTTATTAAGCCTTGCATCACAAAGGTATAATACTAGTATATATATATATATATATATATATTTTCTTTTACAATCGGGGCCTTCTTTTCCTTTTTAATCTTTTGTATTTTAGGATACAATGAGTCTTTTTTAATTCATTCTATTGGCCAATAAAAGGACTTTCCATCACCTCTATGCCATAGCTCCATTGCTTTCAACGAAGCGTTGACTACAAGTATTGATGGTCTTCTAATATTTTGGTTCGAAGAAGACCAGATATGCATTGTAGGATATATATATATGCACACACTTGGCATTTATAATATTGTAAAAATAATAAATATTCAAAATAGTGTATTTATATTTTTTGAGGTTAGATGCATTAATTTGTATGTAAATATAATTGATACAAAATTAGAGTGTAATCGAAAATTTGGAAGGATACTTGGCATGAAATCTTAGTATTAAAAGGATAATTAGCATAAGCAAATAAAATCATTTTTTTTTTTTGTTTTGTTTTGCAATCTAATTCAGATTCTTGATTAGGCTTTTACTTTAATATATTATTATATATGATTGCTGAGTTGGATACAAAAATTGTTTAATTGACATGCATGCTTAATTGTAGTTGAGCCACCTCTTACACATTTATTGAATTGCATATCCAAAGATTGCATATGAGATGTGCTAAGAAAAACACGGGTTGGGCTTGCATCCGGTTCATTTTTAACAAGACATCTCTTTTTCTTTTAATAAGGTGTTGTCACATCACTCACTAATATAAAGAATGGTTACGATTAAAAAACAAGGCCATGTCATTTAGGGTATATTTGGTAACTATTTTGTCACCTTATTTTCTGTTTCCAAAAGCAATTTTATATTTTTGAGACCAAAAAACTTGTTTGGCAACCAAAATAGAAATAAAACAAAAACTATTCTTAAAACTCAATTTGTGAAAAAAAATTGAAAACGTACAAAATGCTATTTTCAATTTCTAATTATCAAAAGTAAATGAAAATACGTATCTGATTCAATGAATTTGTCCCATTTAATGATTTAGAACTAGAGTTTAAATCCTAGTAATAACATATTTTAATATTTTTTATTTTTTTCTTCAAAATACTATTTTTTTTTTTTAATTTCAACTAACTAAACATGTTTTTGATTTCAAAAATGCAAGATAATTGTTTTTTCTTTATATTCCCAAAGACAAGTTTTTGAAAATAGAAAACAAAAGCTATTATCAAATATATCCTTATCTTTTGAAGAGAAGCTAACGAAATTTCGTTAATGTTCTTTTTGTTTATTTTTTGATGAAAAGAAAAGAAGAAAATTCCCATGGAGATAAACTGTCAGGTGCTTGAGAAAAGAAACCAAATTAGGTACGAAACCCATACCAGGCATTTGATCAAGCACTTGGAGTGCACCGTCCACATCATTCTTCTTACATGGCCTTGATCAAAATGTTACAAGTTGGGCACAGCCATTAATCTAGTTTGGCCGTTCTTGAACAAGTTGTGAACCATGTTCATTCTAAACCAAAGCATTCAAAGGACCTGACGGAGTGTTGAATGTTGAATGAATGAATGCACAGCAAGGTTTTAACGATAAGGTCACGCTTGGAGGCGAATTGGTAACTTCGAATAACGTTGATGAAAAGGTTTTCCATGCATTTGATGTGATAATGACGAAGATAGGAGTGTAAGAACTCGACGGGCATGACAGAGGCATTGGATGATGGCGATGGCACAAAAGATGTCATAATTATGGGAAAAATCGGGGTGAATGAAAAAAGTTCTCAGATGTTGTGCAATTTTTCTGTTGCTTCTGAGCTTCTTTGAAGAAGAATATATAAATATATATATATATATATATATATATATAATTTTTAAATAGACATTGACAATAGCAAAAGTCTTGTATGCCCTGGGTGCATGAGATACCATCTCTAGAGATTGCGATTTCCTTCACCAGGTGTGTTGACGTGTAGTGAAATGGAGATAGATGCATGCAATTACCTACAATGTATTTTGGCTTGAGAAGTCTCTCCCAAAAAAAAAAAAAAAAAAGACGCTTTCTTTTCTTTTAATCTCAACCATTTGTTAAGCTGGCTGTGATGTAAACTGTATTTTCATTAATGAATTGAATGGATTACACAAACTATATATACTGATCTGTACAGGTGTGAACACACCAGCTAACAAACTAACAGAAATAACAAACTAACACACGTGCAAGCTACAGGACTAACTAACATTCTCACGTACCAACACTTAAGTAAATACCCATACACATTAAGCTACAAGTCGTATGTGCATTATTCTTCTCTTGCATTGACCTGCCGTTTATGCTCTGCTTCAGAATCAACATCTTTATGTTCAGTGTTTTGATCCTCTGTATCCTTGACTTCTCTTCTGCTCTTGCTACTGATCTTGACTCTGTCACTTGAACTCTAATACTCCCCCTCAAGAGCAGCAGGGGTATGTATATTAAGCATTCCCATTCTACAAGTAAGAGTTGAAAATTGATTGTAATTCAGAGCTTTAGTAAGCAGGTCAGCTAACTGGCAGTTTGATCTAACATGATTCAACTTAATCACCTTTTCTAACACCTTATCCCTAACCACATGACAATCTATTTCTATGTGTTTTGTCCTCTCATGGAAGACTGGATTGGAGCCAATATGCAACGCAGCTTGACTGTCACAAAACAGCATAGCCTCCTTTTCATGATTCACTCCAATGTCCTTGAGAAAGTATAAAATCCACACTATCTCACATGTTGCTACTGCCATGGATCTATACTCAGCTTCAGCTGAGGATCTTGATACTGTGGATTGTTTCTTGGACTTCCAAGATACTAGAGAATCACCAATGAAGATACTATAGCCAGTCACTGATCTTCGAGTGTCAGGACATGCAGCCCAATCTGCATCAGCAAATCCTTTCAGGTGCAGGTCTGTGCTAGAAGAGAACATGAGTCCTTTGCTTGGTTCACCTTTCAAATACTGCAACACTCTTTGTGCTACACTCAGATGTGGTCTTCTTGGCTTGGACATAAACTGACTGAGTTTATGGACAGCAAAAGTGATGTCAGGTCTTGTGATTGTTAAGTACAAGAGCCTGCCCACAAGCCTTCTATAATGACTAGGATCCTTAAGTTCTTCTCCTTAAACTTGCTCAGCTTTAAGTTGTGCTCCATGGGAGTCTTAGCACACTTACAGCCAAGCAATCCAGCATCACTGATTAGTTCAAGGGTGTACTTCCTTTGACAGAGAGCAATTCCTTTGTCTGATCTTGCAACCTCCAAACCAAGGAAATATTTCAAATCACCCAAATCCTTAAGCTTGAACTTATCATCCAGCATGACTTTAAATTTGTCCACTTCAGCCTTGTTATTGCAAGCTATTAAAACATCATCTACATAGACCAAAAGGATCATGAAAATGTCATCATGTCTTCTGGTAAACAAGGAGTAATTAGCTTTGGATTGGATGAAACCAAGCTGAATCAAGGTGCTTGAGAATTTGGCAAACCATTGCCTAGAAGCTTGCTTGAGGCCATAGATGGACTTATTGAGCTTACAAACAACCTCCCCCTGGCTGTGAAACCCCTGTGGAAGAGCCATATACACTTCTTCATCCAAGTCACCATGAAGAAATGCATTATTTACATCCAATTGGCTAAGAAACCAACCCTTAATGGCAGCAACAGCAAGAACAATCTTGACAGATACCATTTTAGCCACGGGAGAAAAGGTTTCAAAGTAATCAATGCCCTCTTTCTGTGTGAAACCCTTAGCCACTAATCTGGCTTTATATCTCTCAATAGAGCCATCAGCTTTATACTTGATTTTGTAGACCCATTTGCAGCCAATGGAGCTCTTACCAGCAGGCAAGGGTGCCAAGGTCCA
Organism: Quercus lobata; assembly: GCF_001633185.2. Lineage (NCBI taxonomy): Eukaryota > Viridiplantae > Streptophyta > Magnoliopsida > Fagales > Fagaceae > Quercus > Quercus lobata. The sequence continues at coordinate 25,327,835 of NC_044907.1, read as the reverse complement.
GGTGTTATTAGCTTCAAGAGCTGCTATTTCAGCAGCCATGGCAGCTTGCCATTGGGGATCAGACACGGCTTGATGGTAAAATTGAGGCTCAACAAGAGAGGAAATGGCATAGCAATAGGCTTTATATGAGGGAGAAAGATGGTGATATGAGACATGAGAAGAAAGGGGATGTGCAGTACCTAATTGGGAAGAAGATAAAGGCTGGACAGAAGTAGCATAATTGCAATGAAAGTCCTGTAAATAAGAAGGTCTTGTAACAGATCTAGTGGACCTTCTAAGAGGGACATGAGCTGCAATAGGATCAAAGGATGTTTCTGGAACTTCATCAAGTAGATCATCATCAATAGTATGATGTACTTGAATAATAGAATGAGGAGTGAGGGCAGGAGTTTTGGACAAAAGAGGATCATCATGTAAGTGAGAAACAGGAGAGACACATGGTAAAGGTAATGAAGTGAAAGGAATAGAGTGATTGGAAGAATGAACATAAGGGAAAATAAACTCATGGAAAACAACATCCCTAGAGACAAAAACAGCATGAGTAGCAAGATCATAGAGCTTATAACCTTTGACATTACATGGGTAGCCAAGGAAAATACATTTTCTTGCCCTTGGTGAGAATTTGCTTCTATGATGAGCAATAGTAGAGGCAAAACACAAGCAGCCAAAGACTTTGAGGTGAGCATACTCAGGAGGCTTATGAAATAGAAGTTCAAAGGGTGTTTTGTCATTCAACAAGGGAGAAGGAAGTCTATTGATTAGATAGGTAGCAGTCAAGACACAATCACCCCAAAATTGCAAAGGAACTTGAGATTGAATTTGTAAAGCCCTAGCAATGGAAAGTAAGTGCTGGTGTTTTCTCTCCACAACAGAGTTTTGTTGTGGAGTATAAACACAGCTAGTTTGATGGATAATCCCATGGGAATTAAGAAAATCAGACATGGCAAATTCTTTGGCATTGTCAGTCCTAATGGATTTAATTTGTTGACCAAATTGTGTAGCAACCATAGTATAAAAGGATTGAAAAAGGGGCCTAACATCAGATTTGGATTTCATTAGGAAAAGCCAAGTGGCTCGGGTAGCATCATCCACAATGGTCAAAAAATATTTATAGCCATCCAAAGTAGGGATAGAATAAGGTCCCCAAACATCCATATGAACTAAATCAAAAGGACAAGCACAAATGTTATTATTGAAAGGAAAAGGTAATCTTTTAAGCTTGGCCATAGGACAAACTTGACAAGTCTTATTACAAAAGGATTGCAAAGATGGAATTTTGGAACCTAAAACTTTAAGTTTCATATCTGAAGGATGTCCTAGTCTTGCATGCCAAAGAAAAGAAGATGCAGAACTTGCAGTGGTGGTTGCAGAGAAAGGGAGGAAAGAAGCATTGAACTTGTGATTGCTTAAGTAATCAGCAAGTGAAGAGTGAGGAATGTGTTGTAGACTATCACACTGCAGCAAGTACAGCCCATCAACAGCCTTGCCCATCCCAATCGTTTTCCAAGGTAAAAGGTCCTGGATAAAACAATAATTTGAAAGGAAAACAAGGCAATAAGGCTGGGATAATGTGAGTGTACTGACAGAGAGCAGATTGAAGCTAAATGAGGGAACACAAAGAACATTAGTGAGGGTGAGTGAAGGGGAAAGGACAACAGTGCCTATATGAGTGACTTGAGCTGATTCCCCATTAGGCAAGTGAACCAAAGACTGTATTGTAGCAGTAATTGAAGTTAATAGATCAACTGAACAAACAAAATGGTCTGTAGCTCCAGTATCCAAAACCCATGTCCACTTATCATAAACTCTTCTATTTACTACTTGTGCAGAGAAAACACTGTGAGAGAAGTCAATACCTGACATTGGAGCACTAGCAGGTGTAGAAGATGATGCTATATTGGCCATTGAAGCTTCTTTGACTGGAGCAGGGGGTGTAATGGATGAACCAGAAGCTCCAAATAGTGCAAAAAGCTGTTGGTACTGTTCTGGTGTAAAGGCAGTCTGATGGTGCATTGGTGAAGCAGCAATGGGTGATGCATCTGAAGATACTTGATGAGCCATAAATGGCTTATTCTTGAACTTAAAGCCTGGTGGAAAACCATGCTTTTTATAGCACTTCTCCACTGTGTGACCAGTTTTGCCACAATGTGTGCAAGTTGGTCTTTCCTTCCCTTTACTAGCATTACCAAGAAATGAACCAAGATGTTCATTGGACAACTTAGCAGCCAAAGCAGTGGAATCAACCTTAGCAAAGGATGTGTTAGGTACTGATCTTTGTGTCTCTTCTTGAATTAGCAATGAGTAAACTTTGCTAAGAGATGGAATAGGATCCATAAGCAAGACTTGAGATCGGACTTGGGAGAAAGAATCATTCAATCCCATTAAAAATTTCATGACAGATTCTCTTACTTGCAGATCAGTAAGCCTCTTGTTAATATTGCAAATACATTTACCACAGGTGCAAGAGGGAAATGGACTAAGGTTTTGTAATTGATCCCAAAATACCTTCAACTGAGTGAAGAAGTCAGTGATAGACATTTCTCCTTGATGAAGCTCTGCTATGTCCTTTTGAAGATTGAAAACTCTAGGTCCATTTGTTTGGGCAAAACGATTCTTCAAGTCATTCCAGATTTCTAAGGCAGTATCTTCATAAATGATGCTTGCTTGGAGCTTTGGTGAGACTGAATTGGTTAACCATGTCCCAACCATGTTGTCACATCTTATCCAGGCCTGCACATTCGAAGGAGTTGATACCAATGGTGATGAGAGAGTCAAAGTTCCATCAATGAACCCTAGCTTATTCTTGGTGAGTAAGGCTTTTCTTACTGCACGAGCCCAGGCTGAGTAGTTTTCACCACCTATCAATGGCTGTGTGACAAGAACTAAGCTTGGATTCTCTGCGTGATGTAAGAACAGAGGGTCATCCATTGGAGATTCTTGTGAAGATGAAGAAGATGGATTCACAGATGTGGAAGCATCTGTTGAACCATTTGCATTCGTAGCAGAAGCCATAGATGACGACAATGAAGAATAAGATTTCCTAAGAACTAAATTTCTCAAGAACAAAGAGATTTTCTCGGGAAAATTTGAGAAAGAAAGAAAATGCAAAACCCTACAGGAATTTGGGAATTTGCTCTGATACCATATAATGAAATGAAGAATTGAAAAACTGTATTTTCATTAATGAATTGAATGGATTACACAAACTATATATACTGATCTGTACAGGTGTGAACACACCAGCTAACAAACTAACAGAAATAACAAACTAACACACGTGCAAGCTACAGGACTAACTAACATTCTCACGTACCAACACTTAAGTAAATACCCATACACATTAAGCTACAAGTCGTATGTGCATTATTCTTCTCTTGCATTGACCTGCCGTTTATGCTCTGCTTCAGAATCAACATCTTTATGTTCAGTGTTTTGATCCTCTGTATCCTTGACTTCTCTTCTGCTCTTGCTACTGATCTTGACTCTGTCACTTGAACTCTGATAATATATATAATTTTTAAATAGATATTGACAATAGCAAAAGTCTTGTATGCCCTGGGTGCATGAGATACCATCTCTAGAGATTGCGATTTCCTTCACCAGGTGTGTTGACGTGTAGTGAAATGGAGATAGATGCATGCAATTACCTACAATGTATTTTGGCTTGAGAAGTCTCTCCCAAAAAAAAAAAAAAAAAAGACGCTTTCTTTTCTTTTAATCTCAACCATTTGTTAAGCTGGCTGTGATGTAAATGCACCTTATTAAAAGAAAATGAGATGTCCTTTTAAAAATGAACTGGATGTAAGTTGAACCCAAAAAACACATCCACAAAGCCTAAATTGGAATGTTCTTAATTCCAATTAAAAAGAAAAAAAAAAAAAAAAAAAAAAAAACTCGACAGGTTGTAGAAAGAAGTATAATCCCACATTGGCCCAGAATATATATATATATATATATATATATATATAAATATATGATATCTCTATAAATACTAGTTATGATTATTTATGAAAGGCCTATTTTATTATCTTCTAGACATTGTTCATTCATATAAATAGTTGTTCATCTGTATGATGCATTGGTTTATCTCTTTGAGCTGCTTTTGATTTGAAACATATATGTAAGTTCAAGTAGAACATGTTCTTAGCAACTATAAATGCCACCACAAAAAATTTATTTGATACCTAAAGCACTCGTACATGTAATGTAGTTTTAGCTGTTATAAAGTGTTATTTTATTATTATTATTATTTTTTTAGAAATTGTTACAAAATTGGTTGATAACAATTGTGCAAAATTTTTATAGATTGAAAGTATGAAATGTCTATAGATTGAAAGACAGAAGTTGATAGTACATTTCGCGAGTGTAGTAACTCATAAAACAAATAATTAAAAGCATAAAATTGCTTTTCAAAGTGAATCACACCCTTTGCTAAGGAGACAAATTGAAGCTTTCTAAAATCTTAATTCACGTGTAGTACATTGCAATATGTTAAGATATTTTTCTTGATGGATTCTTCTTGGATATTTTGGTGTGTCCATTTGGAAAATTCACTTTCCACTTCAATTGTTCATCATCTGAATCAAAAACTTCAATTGATACTCCACCCAAGATGGAAATTCCTACACTTTCTGCTTGCTCAAGCACTAAGATTCATACACATACATACATAAATACATATATATATATATATATATATATATATATATTCAAACTAAATAATAGATTAACCACAAAAATATTTAAGTTCATTTGCCTTTTTTTTTTTTTTTTTTTTTTTTTTTTTGAGGTAGTTAGAAAATTAGGGAGGGAAATATGGGGTTTAATCTAATATAAGGTACCACAAAAATGCTATTATCACTTGAACGCCTGAAAATTTTTATTTTGATTTTAAAACAGTATGAGACTTTATTTTAGTAAAACATCAGATTTATTTTTTGAACTTTCAAGGACACCATTAATCTTAACTTATTGTTAGCCCTGCGGAAACGAAAATTGCCAACCTACTTAAGCGGATTTTCAAATATTAAGTAAAAAACTTCTTCATATGGTCTTGAGTTCTAAAAGAATGCTAGGCCTAGGGGTTGCACAAAGCACTGAAAAGTCTTATTTATTTATTTTATATTTTCAAAAAATGCAGTAGCGGGGTATTCGTACTGATATTTTCAATGGTTAGTTCTTTACTTTTTTTTTTTTTTTTTTTGAAAATTTTTTTATTACCGTCATTAGGTATATTTTGTGTAATGAAAACTATTCATCTAACAAAGAAAAATAAAATAGAAAAGAATAATTTAGGAAAAAGTCAAGAGGCAACATCTCAGTTAATACAAAAGAAAAAAAAGTTGATACTTTTAGGGGAGAAAATTGAACTTAGTATTGTTTGTTGTGTAATGAAATCTATTCATCTAACAGAGAGAGAGACTCATTAAGCTTGAAGTTCACAAGATGTCCCCATAAAATATGTGTAAGATGCTTAATTCATGAAATGAAAAATGATATACATCAAGAGAAGAGAAACAGAATTACCCACAGACTATACTATACAGTAAAAGAGATTCAATCATCATCATAAGAAACGTGGAAAGAAGGGGTGGAGCCAGATGCCTCAGGGTCCTCAGCCCCACAAGAGTAATAGAACTTGGCAGCATAGCTGATCATTGGGTCCCAATTTCATAGTACCTTAAGCCAAACAAAAGTAGAAATCCTCCACTGGTAAAATTGTCCAATCTAGATAGGCCCTCTAAATTTTTGTTGGTTGAAAGGAGAATGGACCTCTTGACCTACAGTAGAACTGTCACTGTCGGTCAATAAGGACTATCATGGTTTGTGAGGGCTAGCCAGTTACTGTTAAAACATTAAACGTGCATGAATCTTGTGCTCTATTAGGATTTGAGCATGAGATGGTCATTTAGTAGAACCATCATTTAAATATTTATGGTATCTAAATAGTGTCAACCCAAACCAAGTATCATACACAATATTTGCTATGGACTGAGACCATACTATTGATTTTATGGGTTGACAAATAGTTTGTCCCATCTGTGTTTTACAACATGCCCTTGCCACACAAATGCGCACGCATGCAGACACACACATGTATCTGACCTGTACTCTCATGGCAAAAGGGGTGATGATCACCATAGAGACTCAGCACTCTGATAACCACGCTAGCAGTTGAATTCTGTTTAGTCCAGTAAATCACATATCATTCCAAACTTGCAGCCAATGCAGCACTACTCTCATGATTGGTTCTCTATATTTCGAACTCCCTCTAAACATCAGTTTTACATTTGGAGAACTTTGGGACTCTTTTAAGTCATGGACTAAAAAGGGACAACTGATCATCCACTCACTCAGAATTTGTAAAGATTTATTGGAAATTTAGAATTTAATTTAGAAAAATCACCTGATAAGGAACCTAAAAAAAAAAATTAAAAATTTCAGAAAATACAAAACATTGTAAAGAAGTAAACATTGACAATCTCAACTTTAAAATTTTCAAATTAAATCTGTGCAAATTTGTACCAGCCAAAATTTGATTAACAACTTCAATTGGGTAATAAAATTTTATGATGAAGTGAAGCAGAAGAATCAAATTCGATGAAAAACTTCAATTGGTTAGTCAAAATTCTAAGGGGAATGAAGCAGAAAATCTCAACCACAAATGAAAAGAAAAACAACCTCAACTTAAAAAACAAAATTCCTATATCAAAACCAATAAATATGCAATCAGATTCCAATTTCAGATTCTTTCTAGAAACATATTACCAATAAATAGTATAGAATAAAGGAAAAGACAGATAAATACTTGGGTTGTTCTCGTATTGCAGTTTTTGAATTGTTCAAGTAGTAGGATATGTGTAACGTCTTAAGAGTCTTACACAGATACAGGGGATCCACAATTCCAAATAACCCATGTAGCAAAATGCCAAATCCCTGTTAGCAAAACAATAAGAATCTAATTTCCAACCAACATTCATGAAACATTAATAGCAGAGAACAGATTGAAACCACCATGTGACTGCAACCGGAAAAGAACAAAACATGCAGTCATAAACTTCTTTCTGAAGAACAAAAAAAGTAAGCCTTATAGGAGTATTAAAATATTTTGCAACTCCATCAAACAATACATTAACCTTTTAGTAAAGAGCTCGAGGTTAATATTTAACAATAAGAAAACAACTCTAGATTTAGCAAATTGTCTTCGTCCTATACACATTATGAATAATCGAGAGGCCAAGGGTCTAATCAAGATGCTAGTAGCCAAGTACCCAAGAACAGGACTTCCTTCAGGATGCCGCATTATAATTATCCTTTCAAAACTAACAAATCTTGTTGGGGGGGGTGGGGGGGGGGGGGGGGGGGGGGGGAGGGGGGGGGGGGGGGGGGGGGGGGGGGGGGGGAAACACCAGAAAAACAAGGCTTAAACAAAACAAAACCCACCTACAAAATCACTTCATACAATTATATTTTAAAAAATCTCTCAAAAGAAATTAAAAAAATACTTATGTTTGGTTATATATTGACCCTAGTTAATTAATTCAATTGCCTAAGTTGATTAATTAGGTCAAATTACATGCAAATTGTAAAGACACGAACAAATCACCAAATAAACTAGAGTGCAACGGAAAATAAATTGACACAATGATTTGTTGACTAATGGAGAAAACCTCTCACAAGGCACAAACCCCACTGGGTGATTTTTAGATCATCACTCCCAAGAATCACTAATCAGGAATCAAGAGATTACAAGTACAAGGAATCTTACCCCAAACTTGGTTTATCCCAAAGTACTAATCTACAGTTGAATCCTTATGCCAATCCCTAAGTGGTCTTGATCTTGTAGAGACTTTTCTTTTACACAAATCCTAGTACGTGAATATAACTCAAGGATGTCAATACCGTACCGAAGGCCGTTTCTGGTTTACTGCTAATTTTTATATTTATAAATATATATATATATATATATATATGTATATATGTATGTGTTTGTGTATAAATATATATATATATATATATTATAATAAATATAAAAGTTTACCATAAAACATTTCCTCAATTCAGAACTAATTATTCATGGTTTTAAACTTTAGTATCAATTAAAAGGGAAAAAAAAATAAAAAAATAAAATAGAAAGCTTAAAAGTTACCATTGCATACTAAAAAAACAAATAATACTAATAAGTTAATGCAAATAAGTTACCATTGTTTCCTAACAAAAATTCAAAAATTACAAAACTTAAAAAAAAAAAAAAAACTTTTTTTCTGTACCGGCCGGTATTGCCCGAAATTGGCCGGTACGGCCGGTATTTTTTTCGGTACGAAACAGGGGGGTCGAGCATACCGGATTACTGGCCGGTACGATATATTCCGGCCGTATCGGCCGATACGGTACGGAATTGACAACATTGATATAACTCCCAGCAATTGATGTTTGTTATTGGATGCAAAGTTCTTCAATACACTAGTAGAGAAAGACTAGGTTGCAAGACCCTAAGGCACATAAGAACACAATAGTTTCACAATAAGTGTGTAGATCCTCTAATTGAGTCTTTATGTCTTGTGTTGACTTTAAAATAAAGCTTTTATATCCCTTAGAGGTTTAGTGAAAGAAACCCTAGAAGTCCAAGTCATCGCGAAAAACAGATATGAGAACTTTGAATCTATGAAGCTAGATAGATTGAGAGGTATCGAGATTCTTTATTTGTTCTTGATAGAAGCTAGGTATTGAGCTTGTGTTCAGACTAGTGTTGAGATTCACTTTTTTTTAGCTTTTCTTTACTTGTTTCTTGGTGCAGACTTCATTTCTTCAATAATACCACTTGATAAGGCACTAAGACATACTTCATGATATTTTGTAAACCACTTAAAACTACTCAAATATAAGTAAAATGCATTTTGTCAAAGGATATGCCAACTCATGAAAAATATGATCCTAACAACTTAAAAGAAAAAACTGACCTTTTTACATAGATATGGAGAATCACCCATGGTTGTTTCTTAGCACTGTCCTCTAGGTTTTTGCAAAATCTCCTAGGGTTGAGTTTGTGTTTGTTTTAAAAGTGAGCCTCAAATTAAGGTTGTATTTGTATTTTGAAAGAGAGACCCAGAATGAGTTTCTGTTTGTGTTTGTGTTTGAAATTGAAAGAGATTTAAAAAATATATATATATTACTAACGTGGAAAATTGTGACAAGTTTAAATCCTACATGGTATGCTTTTAGGAAGTAAAATAAAAAATAAAAAATCAGAGGCTTTGATTTTGTAGTACAATATAGACTAGATAATGTCTTGCATGATGTGCAGATGCTTGGCAATTTCTTTGCAAAATAATTTTTATTTTTTGAGACCCATATACAATACTCATTTTGTTATATAGTATTTATGATGTTTCCCATTATATTGCTGAGTGCTTTGAAGCTTAATTTTTTTTTAATTCATATTTGATAATTTTTCCTTATCATAGAAGTAGTTTCCGACTATTGAGTGAGCTTTCTTTACTTATCTATATATATGGGGTCTGTTTGGTAAGGCATTTAGGAAGATTAAAACATTATTTCTAAACCAAAAATTTTGTTTTGCAACCACTATTCCTCATAGTTTGTTTTATGCTCATTTAACTTACAACACAATTTCCAACATTTTATACAAATGCACCCATGAGATCGGAATTGCAAAGTTATTAGAAATTTCAGGAGTCTATACCATATTATAAATTTAATATTAAAAATAATAAAATAAATGTATACTTTATTTCTAAAAGCAATATAAAGAGAATGTAATCTTACAAGGAAAAATTGGCTAAATATGCTTCCATTTATCAGTATTTAATTGCCTCTAATAGTGCCTTTATATTCAGGGGTGGTTTAATGCATTTGGGGGCCTAAGGTGAAAATTGAAATTAAGGCCTTATATACATAAATTTTAGAAAAAATTAAATATTAATTGTGGGGCCCGAAATTTGAGGTCCCAGCCCACTTTGTGTTAAGGGCCCAAAGCCCAGGCCGAGGAGCCCCACTGCTGAGGACGCGCGATGAAAGGTCCTTGAAGGCTCAAGGATGTGGCTGAGGACAATCTCACACTCAACACCTCATAAAAAAGCATGAAGAAAAGGACAAACTTAGTACAAGAGTAGTACGCGGGAGAAAGTTGCCAACACCATAATGTGGAGCCCAGCACCTGACAAGCCTATACTCATACCATGCTATCCAGTTTTTCCCAACCACTCTGACGTATGGATTGATAAGACGAGCAACTACCCCGAACAAAGGAAAACCGGACACGTAGGTGAAGAATGGGAAGGAAATACTAGTATAAAAGGGAGAGAGAGCTGAGAAAAAAGGGGGAGACCCCATAAAAAAAAGAAGAATGGTGAGGATGAGACGCTCCTCGGACTTAGTCCGAGGAGATAAACCTTTCAAGCCACATCCGTGTAAGGCCTAACTATACAGGCCAAATCCACCTTCGTATGGGCTCCCATGTAACTCATGACTAAACCGCCGTCTGACGACCAAGGCCCAGTCTTTCCATCCCACTCTCTATAAATTATATTGTTCGGGCCTTTTACATACGAGCCCAACGTTATCCTTGGGCCGTTAAAAATCGTGTCCCTACAATTGGCGCCGTCTGTGGGAAGGCTTGCGCGTTGGCGTAGATGGCGGTGGAGTCAAGCCTCTATCAGGCAGAAGTTCGTAAAGTTTCCCCCATCTCTATAGACATGCAGTTGTTGCTCCGACATAAACTTCAGTTAGGGGCTACGCCTTGCAGTGCCAATGGCACGGGCAGCCCTAAGGGCTTCCGGCCTCAAGCTAATTCTCCCCGCCCTGGTCTAAGGGCTAACCTTCAATAAATAAATAAATACAAAGAAAAATTACAAGTTTTGGACAGAACCAAGGCCTTGCATGGTCCTCGGATTCAAGCCTATGGGGAAACCAAGTACTTAAAGAAAAAATTACAAGTTTTGGACAGAACCAAGGCCTTGCATGGTCCTCGGACTCAAGCCTATGGGGAAACCAAGTACTCAAAAGAAAAATTACAAGTTTTGGACAGAACCAAGGCCTTGCACGGTCCTCGGACTCAAGCCTATGGGGAAACCAAGTACTCAAAAGAAAAACTACAAGTTTTGGACAGAACCAAGGCCTTTCATGGTCCTCGGACTCAAGCCTATGGGGAAACCAAGTACTCAAAAGAAAAATTACAAGTTTTGGATAGAACCAAGGCCTTGTACGGTCCTCGGACTCAAGCCTATGGGGAAACCAAGTACTCAAAAGAAAAATTACAAGTTTTGGACAGAACCAAGGCCTTGTACGGTCCTCGGACTCAAGCCTATGGGGAAACCAAGTACTCAAAAGAAAAATTACAAGTTTTGGACAGAACCAAGGCCTTGTACGGTCCTCGGACTCAAGCCTATGGGGAAACCAAGTACTCAAAAGAAAAACTACAAGTTTTGGACAGAACCAAGGCCTTGCATCGTCCTCGGACTCAAGCCTATGGGGAAACCAAGTACTTAAAGAAAAAATTACAAGTTTTGGACAGAACCAAGGCCTTGCATGGTCCTCGGACTCAAGCCTATGGGGAAACCAAGTACTTAAAGAAAAAATTACAAGTTTTGGACAGAACCAAGGCCTTGCACGGTCCTCGGATTCAAGCCTATGGGGAAACCAAGTACTCAAAAGAAAAACCACAAGTTTTGGACAGAACCAAGGCCTTGCATGGTCCTCGGACTCAAGCCTATGGGGAAACCAAGTGCTCAAAAGAAAAACTACAAGTTTTGGACAGAACCAAGGCACGGGGTCTGGGCACGACCTGAACGTTACATGGACCTTAAAATCTATCCGAGGAGAATTCCCCGTTGATAATCGGGCTAATCCCTAAACTACATAGATTCCCCGATCTATCCTCGGATCCTCAATACCCAGAGGATTGATGCAATATAGGGAAATATGTTGCCAAAAACACACAGTCGAAGTCCCTCACTATTCGGCCACCCTCTCGGACGAATTATTTAGAGTTTATCGTTCTCGGACGATCGCCTTGCATGCATTACGAAGCACTCAGCCATTATCCCGGTTAGTTTTATGAGTTTTAATTCACTGGAAATTACCATTATTACGCTTGTTAATGCCGGTAAACTAGAATTAGTAGGTGTCTGTTTCAAGGTTTCCTGCTCTAAGTATCATCAAAGGAAAGCACACATGTAGCACACCCATGCACAAAATAATTGTTACAAAAAGGAAAAATATTTAAAAAGGTATAAATTCATCTTTTATTAAGACAAAGAAACAGTACACCGTACATTGAAAGAGCTCAAATAAGCTTATACTGAAACTAACTACACAAAACAAAAAGAGAAAATACAAGGGAATTAAGAAAAAGTCGAAGAATAGGTGTAGGGGAGAGACGTGCTGCCACTTCAAAATTTCGTCTAGGGGAGCCATTCCGCAATACTTTTACATGCCTTCAACTCAGGCAGTAAAAGAGCCCAACTTGGGACTTGCACCGTTGAAGAAAAGGTGCAGAGAGCCCGACTCTGGGTTGGTGCCGCTGAAGAAAAGGTGCAGGGAACCCAACCTGCGGGTGGCACAGTTGAAGAAAAGGTGCCGAGAGTCGGAAGTTGATGAGCCTCCACAAAATCATGCCTGCGATAAAGCAGACGGCGCTGATGGCGGAAAACCTTGCTTCTGACGCACCAAGAATCTGGTGCGATCAATACCTGCTTCAGATTTTGACTGAAAGAGGGAAAAATACCATCTCCCCCTTGTCAAAATGGGGGACTGACTTGAACATGTGCCTTCCTTGTCCGTACCACATCACCTTAAGTATCATGAGGATTCGGTGCCTCTGAAGCGTGTGAAAACCTTTCATCCCCACCCACGCCTCAAACATCTTGCTCTGAGGCAGAATGACACTAGAAATGGAAATCGTAGGTTTGGCGGAAGGAGTATGATTCTGAAGGAAACAGGAGAGTTCATATGTAAGGGGAGTGACCCCCTATCCTATTTATACAGAGAGCAAACCGGTGGCATTTAATTCATGCAAGTTTCCAAGGAATGCTACGGACAAGGTAGACTTGGCTCAATTTCCAACCTCATCCGCAGCCGTAGGATCTGAAGATCCTCGTGAAGGCGCGCCTCGAGTATCGAAATGTCAAAGGACTCCGCGTGAGTGGAAAATAAAGGAGTGCCTTTTATTTTGGCACGTTTCCCAGGTAAATGGAAAAACATAAATACTAGTACAGGATTTGAGCGAGCCATAATGTGGGCCTAACGTCACCAAAACCCTCCTCCCCAACTAAAAAGTCGGGTAGCAGGATTTTGAGGGGCTATTGTGGGGCCCGAGATTTGAGGTCCCAGCCCACTTTGTGTTAAGGGCCCAAAGCCCAGGCCGAGGAGCCCCACTGCCAAGGACGCACGATGAAAGGTCCTTGAAGGCCCAAGGATGTGGCTGAGGACAATTTCACGCTTAACACCTCATAAAAAAGCATGAAGAAAAGGAAAAACTTAGTACAAGAGCAGTACACGGGAGAAAGCTGCCAACACCATAATGTGGAGCCCAGCACCTGACAAGCCCATACTCATACCATGCTATCTAGTTTTTCCCAACCACTCTGACGTATGGATTGATAAGACGAGCAACTACCCCGAACAAAGGAAAACCGGACACGTAGGTGAAGAATGAGAAGGAAATACTAGTATAAAAGGGAGAGAGAGCTGAGAAAAAAGGGGGAGACCCCATAAAAAAAAAGAAGAATGGTGAGGATGAGACGCTCCTCGGACTAGGTCCGAGGAGATAAACCTTTCAAGCCACATCCATGTAAGGCCTAACTATACAGGCCAAATCCACCTTCGTATGGGCTCCCAAGTAACTCATGACTAAACCGCCGTCTGACGACCAAGGTCCAGCCTTTCCATCCCACTCTCTATGAATTATATTGTTCGGACCTTTTACATACGAGCCCAACGTTATCCTTGGGCCGTTAAAAATCGTGTCCCTACATTAATTAAACTCTATTATCTTGTTTTAGATGCAAAATTACTACTAATTAATATATGTAGATTTTTTTTTAGAAAGTCTATAGACAAAGAATTTGACAAAACTTTTTACACCATATGACATATTGATAGTGGTAAGTAAAAAAATGATGTTATTGGTAAATTTAGATGAAAACTAGTAAAATTTTGTCAACTCAACTTGTGAAAAATGTAGTAAATTTCTTTGTGTATTGCTCTCTCTCTCTGAGAAGTGTTGCATTCACAATATTTTCACAGCAGATTCTAGGTGTTAAATTGTTACTGGTTTTAATTTAAACCACCATTAAAATTATTTTTTTGCCATCAATAATAGCTTTTAACACTTAGCGTTTTGAAAGTGTTATGAAAAATGTTGTGGACTTAACATTTCTCTCTCTTTTCATTTTTGTCATCCAATAAAAAATATTATTTTGTTTATTGGCTAAATATTTGGGCTTATTTTTTTTTTTTTTTACTTAGGGCCTTAGGTGACCACGTCATATATCTGCTTCTACAATTGAGCTAGCACTGTCTATATTCTTTTAAAAAAAAAAAAAAAAACAAAGAGAATGCTAAATTCAAGAAAAGTATAAGCTAAAATTAGGAGAACTGATCTTGTATTATTAATTGTACACTTGAGTTTTTCTTTATATAGAGAAGTAGAGCACACTAATTGACTTACATTCATATATCAAAATTGTAACAACAAATTAAATAATTTGAAACTAATGCTAACAAACCGCAACAACTTTAATTGACAACACTAACAAAAGTAATCAAAAAAGATACAAGTGGATAAGTTGTAATACCTAGAAATTTTAGGCTCCGCTTGGGAGTTCATAAGGGAAGGGAATGGAATAATCATAAGAGAATGGAAATGAATGGAATGGAATTAAGTAACCTTGATTGGATGTTTTAAAATAAACGAATGGAAAGGAATGAAAATGAATGGAATGTAAATAATCTTATTTGGGAACAACATAGAGAGAATAGAATGGAATCATTTTGTGACAATATTACTATTAGACCTCTATTTTAAAATAAAGAATTGAATATACAGGGGTATTTTGGGAGTTTTAGTAAAAAAAATCATTAAATCTAATTCTATTCCCTCTCATTCCTCCCAATTTCGGGCAGAATGAAAATTTGAGATTTTAAGAGAATAGAGAGGAATGAGTGTTCCCTCCTACCCATTCCATTCCCTCCTACTTAAACTCCCAAACAAGGGAATGGGCTTTTCATTCCCTCAATTAAAACTCCCAAATAAGGGAAAGGAAGAATATTCTAAAATGATTCTTTTCATTTCTTTCCATTCCATTCCATTCCCTCCTCCCAAGAGAAGCCTTAGGCTCCATTTGGGAGTTCATAAGGGAAGAGAATGGAATGGAATGGAATGACATAAGGGAATGGAAAGGAATAGAATGGAATGGAATGTATTTAAGCAAAAGAAAGGAATGGAAAAGAATGGAATAGAAAAAAAATGGAATGGAATGAAATTAAGTAACCTTGATTGGATGTTTTAAAATGAAGGAATAAAAAGGAATGAAAATGAATGGAATGTAAGTAGTCTTATTTGGGAGCAACATGGAGGGAATGGAATTGATTCATTTTATAACAATATTACTATTAGACCCTTATTTTAAAATAAATAATTGAATATACAGGGGTATTTTGGGAGTTTTAGTAAAAAAATCATTAAATCTAATTCCATTCCCTCCCATTCCTCTCAATTTCGGGGGGAATGAAATTTGAGGTTTTAAGGGAATAGAGAGGAATGAGTGTTCCCTCCTACTCATTCTATTCTCTTCTACTTAAACTCCCAAATAAGGGAATGAGCTTTCTATTCCCTCCATTAAAACTCTCAAACAAGGGGAAGGGAACAATATTCTAAAATTATTCTTTTTATTCCTTTCCATTCCATTCCCTCCTCCCAAACTAGGCCAAGGTCTAGCAATTTTTAGCTTATAAACATGAATTTTGTTTTGAGAATTATGCTGAGTATTAAATTTATATTAGCTTTTGAAATTGAGGTGAATATTCTATTTTTTAAAGAAATAAGTTAAGATAGGGGTATTTTGGTAATTGGATTTGGAACAAACCCTAATCACTTTTCCCCTTTCCCCTTAGTAGTCGTAACTCTCTCCCCCTCAATTAGCTTTGACCTCTCTCTCTCTCTCTCTCTCTCTCTGTGTTTTATGCTACGTCTTTGAAGTCTGAACCCTCGAGGAGAAAATTGGACCACACCGCCCCAACTACATTCTCAGCACAATGATTCTTTGCCATTCGATTGCTTTAGTAACTCAAACTTGAAATTGGGTCTCCAACAACTCAAGAAACTAGCTTTCCGTGGAGTTTCAGCTCTAGGCCTTGCTCCCTTACCGACCTATTGCTCTAGCTTCTTATATTCAGATATGAGAAAGGTTGCATCTATAGTATTGGTTTGTCTAAGTCTAGGTAATCAACCTAGTCTTTTTCCATTCTAAGCATTTCTTAACTAATATTGTACACACCTAATTTTATTTATGCGTTTGAGGGGATAAATTTGGAGTAACAAAATTTTAATTTTTATGGGGTTTGATATATTTTGCTATTATTGGATCAATTTGTTGGACTGGGAATCCTATGGGTTCAAGCATGTATTGGGTTGGGAATGGTTTAGGTGAATCTCTTGATAATAGAAGAGCTTAGGCTAAATGGACAAAAATTTCTAATGTGAAGGGATGAGGGTCTGGACTAGTTGGACTCTAGGATGCTTAGTAAAGTCAGTTACTTACTCCATTGAATATATTTTGAGTATTCCTTGAATTGAGGTTTCTAGAGAGGAGTAAATTAAGTTTAGGAAAAATAGGCTTAAATTGGATTAAGTAGCTTTGTCCAAGTCTATGAATTAATTTGTGTATAGGATTGTAATAGAGGCTGAACTCCTAATTTTGGTGTCCTTTTGGAGGTAAGTAATCTTATCCTAATTGGTTTTTATTTTGTTATACTACTCTATTTTAACTACTAAATATTGTTTATAATTGTTACAGTAGTACCTAGAAAGGAAAAATAAAAAATAAAAAATAAAAAATAAAAAGGTAGTGTATTTAAGTAAATCTTTTTGTGGGGTCAATTATTCTTTAAAAAAAAAAAAATTTGTGGGGTCAATTTTATAATTAATATTATTAAGGGAGATTTTAGAAAATAAGTTTAAAACTTTAGCCATATATAAGTTAATTATTATAAGTTAGCGTATAGTTAAAAAATATTTTGAGAGAGGAGACTACTTAGAATATTCAAATAGAGCAAGACTGATGACATAGTTGATGTAAAAGTCTAAGAAATCTCATCTTTCGTCATATTTAAGTTTTATATAAAATTCTTATAAAAAAAAAAAGAAAAAGTTTTATATAAAATTAGAATATTTTCATGTGGGTATTTTTGGACAGAGACTATCTAAATATCCAATGAGTTTTATGACTATCTAAATATCCAATGAGTTTTATGATGTAAACAAGGAAGGGTTTAAATTTATATTTTTGGTAATTTAGACGCTAGGTACATGTAGATTTTTCTATGCTCGGTAATTTAATCATTTTTATGCCCTTTGTGGCGTTATGTATGGAAAGAATCAGCAGATTTTTATGCTTGGTGGTCAGGATTCTGCACAGATTTTCTTTAAGAAATAGTGCCCGAAGTATTGGACTTGACTTTGAGTTCTGACAAGCTATCACCTAAAAAAAAAAAAAAAAAACAACAACAACAACAACAACAAAGAAAGGTGAATTCGTATACATGGAGATGAGTCTAGGTGGTGCTTTTCTTTTACAAAGTGACTTTTGACCCTATGTGCAATCTATAAGCCAACAAACGAAATAAATTAACCCATGCCAAATAGGTTTACCTAAGGTGCAATGTATTGCACCTATGCAATTAACCCATTTTTCTCTCACAATTTTTTATTTTTATTTTTTACTTTTTACATTTTTAATTTTTAACTTTTATGTACAGCTTTTTAGAACTTCATTTTTTCTCACTTTTTCAAAGTACAATTATGTTTAAGCAGATTTTTAACAAAAAAACTTTTAGCAAAAAACTAGATAAGCTGTTCTTAAACAGACACAATTGCAATAGGTGCAATACCAATCCTCTCCTCTCCTCATCATTGCCATAACTATTTATTATCGTTATCGTTATGATTAACTTATTAAATTCTCCTCTCTTTTTTAGTGGGTTACAATTTTGGGATAATTGATATAATTAATCATGTCTTAGAACATGTGAAAAGTATTAGAATAATAACTAATATTTAAAAAATCTAAAATCGCATATGTTGAATCTAACTTATTAAGGATTAGTTCCATATGTTGAATCCAACTTATTAGAGATTAGTTTAAACTCACGTATGAGTAAAGAGATTGTTCAATTACACAATGGTTTGGTGATTAAATTCATAATTTTCTAACAATTATATTACAAAGCAAGATCCAAACGCACATTGCCTTATCCAAAAAAAAAAAAAAAAAAAACCCTGTCACAGACATGCTAACACATATATCTATTAGAATATAGTTAAATGATTAAATTCATTATTTTCTAATAATTTAAATTTTTGAAACAATTAGTAATTTAACATATGAGCAGGAGACAATTTTTGAGTTCGATAATTGTCTTAATTCTATCTCTCATTTAAAATATTAAAATTCCTACGTGTTGAGTCTACTTATGAAATGAGAGTTTGAACACACATGTGAAGGGGAATGTTAGAAATTATGTTTAAATGATTAAAATTTTCATTTCTTAAAAACTTAAGCTTTTATAACAATTGAGAATTTAATCAACAATAACACATATATGGTTGCAGCTCTTTGAATTTGCAAGCAATTACGAAGGAGTGTACCAAAGCAGCATTACTCAAGCAGCGAAATTCTATAGTAGTAGCGGATATGAGGTACGTAGTGTAAAGGAGTTTACTTTGTAGAATAGTTTAGAATGCAATTAATTTGAACTTCAATATTTGATTCCCAAAAGTTTAAGATAGTTGAATTT
This sequence comes from Quercus lobata, assembly GCF_001633185.2. Classification (NCBI taxonomy): domain Eukaryota; kingdom Viridiplantae; phylum Streptophyta; class Magnoliopsida; order Fagales; family Fagaceae; genus Quercus; species Quercus lobata. Next base: position 25,308,800 of record NC_044907.1, on the reverse strand, counting down.
ATGTATCAAGTAATGCTACGTACAAATACAACATTTTTCATAATAATTGAGTATTTGAGTTGACAAATTTTTACTTGTTCTTATTTATACTCACCACTAATATTAATTTTTTATTTACCAATAACTAACTTGCCATGATAATCTGTGAAATTTTTTATAACTCTACTTACTCTTTTTGTATATGAACTAAACCATGCATGCCTGTTTAACAGGATGAATTGTTATGGGCTTCTGTGTGGCATTTTCTCGCCACCAGCGAGGAATCTTACATAGATGCTCCTAAAGGGTCCTCTGGTGGCACGAGATCCAGGTTTTCCTGGGATGACAAGTACGACCTTGGTGCACAGGTCCTAGTTTCAAAGGTAATTTCCTTCTGTGTTCTCAAATGGGAAGGGAGACTAAAGATAAACAAAAAGTACTTGCATACTTTTAGCTAGCAAGCTAGTACTATTACACACCCAAAACGATATCAATTCAGCAAGACAATGCAATGTTTAATTGGATTAAGAACAGTATATATCAGTGATATACATTGTTTATAACCACCATATATCTCATATATTAATTTTCTTGTTACTTGAAATTTGGTGTTAAGAGCGCTCGTATCAATGTTTGTATAATAGGAAATTTTTTCACATTTTAGCCCATCAATCCCAAAATTCACCAACATCAAACTATGCAAAGTTATATAAAAATACATGGTTTCTATAGTAACTATGTAAATTTATACTAACATTATTTATTTTGTACTTAATTTTTTATTCTTTTTATATGTATCTCAAAAATGAAGGAAGAGAGCGAATGGTGGATGTTGTTGTGTGTGAAGAAATATAAACAATTTTAAAAAATCAAGTAAAATTGATATTCTAATAAAATGTTGTGTAAAATAGATAATTTGATTTGAGGTGTTTTAAAAAGTGAGTATATAAAATATAAAAAATAAGTTCGATCTTTTGCTAAAAAAAGACTTTTTTTTTTTTTTGCATAAGCTGATGTGAATGCTCTAATATAATTTGTATGTTATAGCTTATAGGAGGCCTTAGATCAAGACATATATGGCCAATTCAAGTTTGATGGAGAGCAGTTCATATGCAGTTGCCTTAAAAAAGGCAAGAAAAATGTTATCAAGTCACTCGAGGGCTTGCTATGGTTTATATCATACGACCTTCAATACATAACCACTGTCACATTCATTGCAACAACATATTTTGATTATCTGACCACATACTCGGCTACGTTTGATTGTCCCGGTGGGCACTATACAGCCCAATGACCTTTAGTGTTTGCCAAATCACAGGTATTACAGTTTCAGATAAGATTCCCTCTAATTTCCTATAATTTTTATTTAGATGTATGACATGCATAGTACTTAAAAATTAAAGAAATATCACGTGTCGCACATCTGACTAACATGGGAGAGAATTGGAGAATTCAATCAGAGAGGATCATCTCCCTTGTAGTTTTCCCATAATCAATACAAAAAATATTATTTCACACTCGTCTTATTTGTACATACAATATTCAAAATTTACATAGAACGTCCACAATTTTTAATAATAAAAACGTGAAATAAAAGATGTCGATAATATTGTACATTATTTAAAAACTTTTTTTTTTTCTTTTCGTGTAGTACTAATTACTAATGTAGTGGCTTTTTGTGTATTGTATGTCTCACTACTACGTGGATTATATCATGGGTTCAAACCCAAGAAACACGTGCTACATGGTAGGGCTTGGGTCAAATTATCCTAAACAAGTTCATCATAGAGGTGCGTCCATTGCGTCCATCAAGATAAATCCTGAACCTGTGACATGTATTTCAACTCTAGCGAACCCAATCCAAACGTGTTGGATGGTGCAGTGCTTAGTGGCCCCAATGAGAATGATAACTTCAACGACTTAAGACCTAACTACGAACAGGCTGAACCAACCACGGTTACTACCGCACCACTAGTTGGCATCCTGGCTAAGCTTGCCTTAAGCTTCAAATAATATATTATAGATTTATAGGGCTTGCTTTAATTGATTAGATTAATGGGCATCTATGATTATATAGTTTTTATTATTTAATCAACGAATGCTTGATATGTTTTATCGGATGTCCACGACGGGGCAATAATAAATTATGTTTGTTATAATAAAATCTTAGCTCATTCATTAAAAATAAAATAAAATAAAATAACATAAATGTGGGATTAAAATTTATTGTGATTCTCACCACTCTTCCCTCTCTTTTTATTTTATTATTATTATTATTATTATTTTTTATGATGCACTCTCCTTCAAATTTGAAGTTCATGCTCTCTCCCACTCTCTCATAATTTTAAGTCTTAACACAGTATTATCAATCATAGCCTACAATATGAAGGGTATTGGTTCTCTCTCACGTTTTATAATACATCGTCCACACACATTACTTATTTCACCTTTTAAAAAATGGATATAAATAAATAAATAATTAGACATCTTGTGTGAATTATGGATATTATGTGTATGAAATGTACATAAAAGAGTGTTAGTAAACAATTACCACTATAATGCACTTTGTTGTGGCTCACTTTAATTTGACAAGTCCAAACAAGTGGCCCAAGTAAAAGGAAAAGCCCAATTCCGCAAGGCTTCCACCAAAAGAATATCAAGCCCATTATTTTTCTCCATACCTCCATATGGGCCAAATTTACATTGAAAACCCATTGTGATTCATTTGGATAAATGAAAATAAAGAGAGAAATTTGGATTTCAATCTTTAATTTAAATGACTATAATAGGGTATAAAACAACAAATTTTTGAAATTTATGAAGGTTATTGAGCTTTATTATTATGTTGATTTCAAATGATTATTGTATGATGGTATATCATATTCATATCCATCATATCAGTTATCACAATAGTATTTTTTTAGTAAAATCTCCAAAGTTCTTATCATCATCATGTGTTATTAAACTCATATCAAGCCATTTATATAAGTATAATTGTTCTTCAAACCTGTTTAGTTGGGAAGATTTTAAGGAGGATGGAAAATAGAGGAGAGAAAAGTGGAGAGAATATTTTTGATGGGTGTTTGGTTTGAGGGAGGGGAGGAAAAAAAAAATTGGTGGGGCCAAGGTATTTTCTCCCTAAGCCCACCAAAATATTTTCTCCTCAAAATGGTGAGAAAACTTAGTGGAAAATGCTCATGCTTGAGCGGACGAAAATGCCCATGTGCAAAGTACACATGGGTTTCATTCTTTGCCAATTTGCATTTTTCTTTTTCTTTTTTTTTCCCCTTTGATTTTTGTCTCTCTATTATACGTTCACTATGTCTCAAAATTTTTTCTTTATTCTTTTTTTTCATCTTCTTTGGTTTTTCTCTTTTTCTGTACCTCTTAATTTCTCCTTTTTTTTTTTTTTTGGCTAGTGTTCTTTAAAAAAAAAAAAATTATGTCCATACACAGTTTTTTAACAAAAAAATGTGTTACTTTTCTGTTTTATTTAATAAGGATATAACTGTAAATTTATACAAACTTCATTTCCCTCCAAATAAAAAAGTTTTTCATCTTTTCACTTTTTCATATTCTCAACCAAACATAAATGAAAGAAAACTAAATATCTTCTATCCTCCCACTTTTCTATATTCCCTCTTTTCCACCCCTCTAAACAATCGGAACCTTAGATTTGAAATCCTCAAAATCCAAACTCAACCTTGGGGACTTTAGGAACATGTGATTTAATGGGACATATGCCACACCTTGAGCCCATGGATGGCACAAGTGCAAGCCATGCAAACACTTTGTGGGTTTTCTTATATTTGTTATGCCTAGTTGCTCTTAGAAGGTTTTTGATTACTTTTCTCATCAATGAATGATTTGTAGTTACATGGTTTTCTGTTCTCAATTTTAAGTTTCAAGCAAGGGAGTCAATCTCATACCGGAGGTTGTACTAGTTTGACCATTGAAACGATATATTTCGGTATTGGTCAATATTGGTGTACCGTTTCGGTTTTACCGCTATTATATATATTATAATAAATATAAAAGTTTACTATAAAACATTACCTTAATTCAAAATAAATTATTCATGGTTTTAGACTTTAGTAGTAGAGACCTCATGTTGGAGAGCATGGAGTTGTACCAAGTGGCATATTCCTTGAAGTTTTTTTTATTTAGGCTTCTACTTCAAAGAGTTTGCATTTATATCAAATTATTACTTCATTGAATTAGCTACTAGAGTAAATGTATATACTAAATATCTATAATTGTGCATTAATTATTTATATTAAATGAATTTATAAGATTATTTTTATAAACTTTATTTAAGAAATAATTTTTAGTTGGAATAATAATATTAGATTTACAACATTGACATTATTCCTCATGTTTAGTTGTTTTGACAAAAATTAACTCAAAAACTTAAAAAAAAAAAAAAAATTAAAATTTGTGAATTCACTAAAAATTAATCTTAACCCTTTAACTTTCTTGATTCCTTTCAGTGACATGTGACATATATATATATATATATATATATATATATATAGACACACACACACATACATATATGCATGTATGTATGTGGAACTAACATTGTAGTATTTATTCTATGTAAATAGAAAGATAATTAATAGAATGAATATGTTTATTTTGTTATATTAATTATTTTAAGCATAATGAAATTTTAATATCATTTTTCTAAGATTTATATGAGAAAAAATTGATTTTTTTTTTTTTTATGTGATGAACAATTGATTTGAAATATGGTATTCTTACTAAAATTTTAGTTGTTTTTGCAACTATTGAAACAATGTCCAACAAAAAGGGGAAAAAAAAAAACTTTACTAACACAAAATCCAAATTGTAAAAGAAATAATTTGAAGGATATTTGCATTTTTTGTAAGCATGAAACATGCCTATTTATATGACCCAATATATCATGCAATTTTCAATTTAAAAACGCATATATATACTATGATCAGATCACTACACTATTCTTAGTGTCTTTCTATCTTGTCTATAAAATAACTAAAGATTACCTTTTTTTACAAAGAAAGTTATTGAAATTTTTTTATATACATCGATAGTTGAGTGTGAGGGATCTGAATTTGAATGTTACTATTAGAAATTGAGATGTCAACCAGTTAAACTAAATCTTATTGAAATATTGGCAAAAACTAATAATGAGTTGCACCACACATCGTGCGGGAACTCATGAGCTAGTTTATTCATAATAATAGAACACATACAGAAATAGCATTAAAGCAGATACTATTTAATTAGGCAAACCAAATAGGGAGGCCCAATCACAAATTGTTTTTCTTTTGAAAGCCCAATAACAAGCCCATGTCACTGCTAATCATCGTTCTTCTTAAAGTCCAACATTATTTGCGCAGCCACCAATACTTCATCGATTTCCCTTCCATAGCTTTTCTAACTTTGGCTTCACCTCTGTTTCCACCCACTCCATTCCTTGTTCGTTTTTTATTTTAACAATTATTTCTTTTGCCTCAGGTGAGAATAAATCTGCGAATAAACAAGTGTCTTTGCATCCTAGTTCGTTTGACAAGGCCACTTGACATTTTGAAGCTTGCAATTCTTTCTTTTCATTCTTTGAAGAGGGCGACCTTGATTGCTTTTCTTCTCCTATAGCATTGATGAAGTTACACCACTTTTGTACATGCTGTTTCTTTGCTTCCTTGGTAGTATTAGCATTACTCAACATTGCTCTCATCACTTTGACTGGGAAATGGAGTCTGAGTTGGAAATGGAGTCTGAGTTTTTGAAACATCTCTGTATCTTGAGGTGGAAAAAATTTTGCGAAACAACAATCATCTTATTGTTGTTTAGTTGTTTCATTAATTTGTTTGCTTTTATAAACTATAATTTGTTATATTATTGTTTCATTAATTATAAATTATTAATTTTTGTTTAGCCTAACATAATTTAATTTGCTTGTCTTTTATAATGTGTTGGTTAGTTAAATTATTAATTATTGTTTATTAGTTGCTTCCCCCAATTAATTAATTATTAATTAAATTATTGTTTATTAGTTGCACTAGCACACACCCCACGTGCATTTACTTCCCCCAATTCAAATATCCCACCCCGGCCCCATGTCCCCATTCACCCCGCCACCTCAGACAAGCCCCATGGCCCCCAATCACAAAAGTCAATCAAAAAAATTAACAATCACAAATCACAATACACTAAAAGACAATTAATTGTATCTCTCTAACACCAACACCGACAGATAAAGTAAAAGACAGGGGCAAATATTAATAAAGTGATAAGATAAAGCTAAGCAATCAGATAAAGTCTTAAAGAGAGAGACTCTCATTTGCTTTTAGTCTTCAGATAAAGAGAGAGAGACAGAGAGTCTAAGAGAGAAACTCATACCCATTAATCCATTAACCCGTATATGTAAGAGACTAAAGAGAGAAAAAGATGAAATACCTTAAGGCAATGTTATGAATGCCGTTTTGAAACTCGTTTCGGTTTGTTAATTGGAATGAAATATTTTGGTACCAAATTGGTACTGGACTTTCGGTGTATCATTTCGAAGTTACCGCAAATAAATAAATAAATAAATATATATATTATTCATATATATAAAAAATAAAAAATTCAATATATTAGTTTTTTTTTTTCAACTCTTAGAAAAAGTAAGCATATCGGCATATGGTTATTTTTATAAATAAAATTATAAAATCATTAATGGCATTTTTGTAAATAAAGCCAACATTTTGAGTAATTAAAATCATAGAACCTTCTTGAAATTCACTTTCCCATTTCCCAAACCCACCCACGTGAACCACTCTTTCTCACCTATCCAATTTATTTCAATTGTCTCTCACACTTGTCAATATTCTTTTCAAAGTTTCAAACGGCTAGACACCATCATAGTAGTGCATTCTCTCTTTCTCAGTCTCTCATCTTGTTCTTCTTATTTTTCTTTTCCCAATTTTTCTTGCTGCCACTATATATTTTTTTTCTTCGATGTTTTAAACTGAGATGAAGACAATCACGATGTGATGACCAATGTGCTCTGTTGTAGCATTGCTTGAGGCGGAGGCGCCAACTGTTGGTTGTTGTTGTTGATGTGCTTTGTTCTGGTTTTGCTTTACTTGATAAATTTGTTGCTCTGGTTTCTTTAGGTTAGGTTGTAATAGTGTATATTGAGTTTTGGTTTTTTATTTTTTTAAAAATTTTTGAGAATCCGTGGGTTTGCTTTACCTTGTTTTTTTTTTTTTTTTTTTTTTTTTCTCCTTCAAGTTTAGATTGGGTTTGTAATCTGTTGTTTAAGATTGATGTTGGGCTTTTTTTTCCTTGGTAGGCTTGCTCTTTTACAAATTTTTTGGGGCTTTTTTTTTTCTTTTCTTTTCTTTTTGCTTGAAAGTAGAACAAATAAATTTTTATTTGAGGGTGTTCCTAATTTTTTTTAAGGGTAAACAAATAATTTTTTTTTTTAAATTATTATATATAATTTTTTTTTTTAGGAACATCCTAGCCAAAACATGGCGTCACCACTGCATATGAGTAAGGGGGTGTTAGTTAAAGGATAAATTATTAAATTCAAAATTTTCTGACTATTATTTTACTATTACAAAAATAATCAAATATTATTACTTAACCAAAAAAAAAAAAAAAAATCAGACAAACAAACAAACAATGTCACATACATGCTAACACATATAGCACATACATGGTTGCAGTTCTTTGACTTTGCATGCAATCACCCAGGATTGTACCAATGGAGCCTTGCTGAGCAAGAGAATTCTATAGTAGTAGCGAATATGAGGTATAGGAGAATTCTTTAGTTGTAGAATGGTTTCTTGTAATTAGAATGTAATTAATTGGAATTTTTTTTTTTGAGAAATCTATTTAATTGGAACTTCAATTCACTATATGATTCCCAAAAGTTTAAGGGAGATGATTTTTTTTGTATCTGAACTAAATTATGCATACCTGTTTTAATAGGATGAATTGTTATGGGCTGCAACATGGCTTCATCGTACCTCCGACAAGAAACTATAGGGATAAATCCCTGTCTATGTGTGAATTAAATTAAATATAACCCAGGCAATAAAGAAAATAGAAATCTATGAAAGTGATAAAAAAATCAACCAATAAGAACATCAAGAAATTACATGGAAAACCCTTGAGTGTAGAGGGAAAAATCTCGGGGCAAATCTGATCAATCCACTATAATAAAATAGAGATTACAACACTCAAGTTATACCTAAAACCTGATTTCACAATAAATTGAGAAATACAATAATACCTCTAGGAACAAATACAACCTCATCACAAAACCTGGTAGCAAGATCTTCCACTCTAAATACTTCAACTCTCTATAGTTATAGCACCCAAATAATCGTCCTAGAGAAAACCCCCCAATTTATTTTCCTTGTGTGTCTTGAGCAAAAGAAAAATAGCCTTTTCTTTTTTCCCTCAGTGCTGCATAAAGCACTATTCTTTTTCCTTCAATTGGCTTCAAATCTGTGTTTCAGTCTTTAGTCTCTCTTTGAATCTCTCTCTATCATGAAACCACATGCACCAAGCTTTATATAAGAGCTTCTGCCACATGATATTCCTAATGTAATTAGGAATAGAAGTCTTTGACTTTTTGTGCAATTGGTACGCCTATTTCTATATGAAAGAGGATTCCATGTGGGCTGGACTTATAGGTGCAGCCGTGCACCCCAACAATCTCCACCTCTAGCTCATCGAGGAAAGAGGTCTTCATCCTAACTCTTCACTTAGAATTCATGCTAGCCGTTTTGACGCAAAGCTCAAGCTTCTCTTTGGTCACAACCTTAGTCAACATGTCAGTTGGATTCTTCTCAGTGTGAATAGTTGCATCAATCGTATTTCAACAACTAGTCTTATCCAATGGTATCTCACTTCAATGTGCTTCGATCGAGAATGGAACATAGCATTCTTGCTCAAGTCTATTGCACTTTGACTATCACAATGAACTACATACTTGTCTTGCATCGAACCCAATTCTTGGAGGAATCGTTTTATCCAAAGCATTTCTTTACTTGCTTTATTCACTACAATATACTCAGCCTGAGTTATAAATAAGGTAACACACTTCTGCAATTTTGACTGCTATGAAATAGGTCCCCTTGCAAAAGTAAATAAATACCTAGAAGTAGATTTTCTACCATTAAGGTCACCAGTAATATTTGCATCTGTATAACCCTCCAAAACTGGTTTAAAGCTACCAAAACTCAAGCAAGACTAATAGCTACCTCTCAAATATCTGAAGATTTACTTCACTGCTTCCTAGCAATCTTTACCAGGATTAACCATTAACTTGCTGACAATATCAACTGAATAAGTAATATCTGGTCATGTACAAACCACAACATACATCAAACTCCTAACTGCAGAGGAATAAGGCATGTTCTCTTTCTCTTTCATGGATGACAGACAAGATTTTTTGCTTAGCTTGAAATGACTACCAAGAGGTGTACCGATTGGTTTGACATGCTTCATATTGAACCTTTCAAGTATCCTCTCAACATATTTTTCTTGTGACAACCATAGCTTCTTGGCTTTCCTATCACGAGTAATTTCCATGCTTAGAATTTGTCGTGCTGGACCTAAGTCTTTCATGTCAAAGGCCTTAAACAAATCCTTCTTCAAATCACCAACCATACTAGCATCTTGCCTTACAATCAACATATCATCTACATATAACAGAAGAATAAAAAATTCACCATCAGGAAATTTTGTAACATATACACAGTGATCTGCATTTGTCTTTGTGTACTCGTGACCCACCATGAATGAGTCAAACTTCTTGTACCACTGTCTTAGAGCTTGCTTCAAACCATACAAACTTTTTTTCAATCTGCACACCATGTGTTTTTTTCCTTTCACTTTAAATCCTTCTAGCTGTACCATGTAGATCTCCTCCTCCAAATCACCATGGAGAAAAGCAGTCTTCACATCTAATTGCTCAAGCTCAAGATCCAAGCTAGCTACTAATTCGAGAACTACTCGAATGGAACTAATCTTGACTACTGGAGAGAATATTTCATTAAAATCAACCCCATGTTTCTAACTAAAACCCTTAACCACCAATTAAGCTTTGTACTTCACTAACTTTTCACTATCTATCTTTAGCTTGAACACCCATTTGTTTCTTAATGCCTTCTTACCTTTAGGAAGTTCAACCAGCTCATAAGTCTTATTTTTATGCAAAGAATTCATCTCTTCTTGCATAGCCTTCATCCAGCTCTACTTGTCCTTATGAGACTCTACTTCCTAAAAGCTTTCTGGCTCTCCCTCATCAGTAAGCAAAATATACTCAGAAGGGGGATATCTAGTTGATGGATGACGCTCCCTAGTAGATCTCCTCACTTGAGGTTCTTCCATCTCTGGTGGAATAGGCTGCTCCCCCTGTTCAACATCTTCAATATCTTGAGCATCATCACCATTAGCTGCTGCTAGCACATCACCATTAATTGCTATTGGATCATCACCAAGATTCTCATCTTGCACCTCTTCCCTATTTGTGGCATGATTGGGGGAAGAAGAGGTAGGTGTAAGGTTAGGAACACCTACAATAGCATCCTTTGTCTTTTCAATTTTCTCAAGGTTTGCCAAATTTTTATTCTCATGAAAAACCACATCCCGACTTCTGATCATCTTCTTTTTCTTAGGATCTCATAACTTGTAGCCAAATTCTACATCTCCACATCCAACAAATATACAAGGAGTGGCTTTGCTATCAAGCGTCAATCTTTGTTCTTTAGGCACATGTACAAATGCCTTGCACCCATATACCTTTAAGTGAGAGTAAGAAACATCTTTCCTAGTCCAAACTCTCTTTGGAATATCAAATTCTAATGGAACTGATAGAGACCGATTAATTAGGTAGCACACAATTTGAGCAACTTCACACTAGAATGACTTAAGCAAATTAGTCATTCTTAACATACAGTTGACCTTCTTAACAATAGTGCAATTCATCCTCTCTGCCACACCATTTTGTTGTGGGGGTACCAAGAATTGTCTTCTTATGTTTAATACCTTTCTCGGAGCAGTAACTCTTGAACTCATTAGACGTATATTCACCTCCATGGTTAGTACGGAGACACTTTAAAGGCTTCCCTTTCTCTCTTTCCACCATGTTATGGAATTTTTTGAAGTGCTCAAATACCTGGTCTTTAGTTTTCAAAAAAATACACCCACACCTTTCGTGAAGCATCATCGATAAAAGTAACAAAATACTTATTGCCACCTAAGGACTCCACATCAATGGGACCACATACATCAGAATAAACGAGATCTAACACATTGGGCTTTCTAGTAGAGGGAATGCAAAAGGACACTCTACGTTGTTTTCCAAATAAACAGTAATCACAAGGTCTAAGTGACATACCTTTGACAAAAGGAATGAGAGACTTCTTTTTCCAAAATTTGCAACCCTTTTTCACTCATATGAGCCAGCCGCCTATGCCACAAGTTAGGTAAAGAATCATCCTGAGTTGCACTAACAACATCTTTGCACACCTTTACTTGTGTCTTGTAAAGTGTACGACAAATCTTCCCTCTAGCAAGCACTAATGATCCTCTGGAGAGTCTCCATTTACCATCTCCAAAATAGTTGCCATAGCCTTCTTTATCTAGAATATGAGTAGAAATCAGATTCAAGCGCATATCAGGCACATGTTACACATTCTTCAATGCCAAGGTGTATCCAGTGTTAGTCTTAACACAAAAATCTCCAATTCCCACAATGTCAGCATAACTGTTATTGCCCATCTTTGCTCTTCCAAAGTCTCTTGCTTTGTATGAAGTAAAGACCAAATTTCTTGGAGTGACATGAAAGGAAGAGGCTGAGTCAATCACCCATTCAACATAAGGATGTGAAACATAGTAGCATTCATCATCTCCTATAGAGAGCACCACATCTTCAATTGTTGAGATAGTAGTGGTATTCTACTCCTCCGCCTTATTCTGATTTTTCTTGTCTTTTTGTTTATTTTTCCAAGCCTTGCAATTTCTTCTTATGTGACCTTTTTTGTCACTATAGAAACACTTGAATTTTCCTTTCGATTATGAATGACTTCTGTATTTACCACGTCCCTTAGAATTTCTAGTCTTACTCCTCCCTTTGTTCTCTATGACAAGAGCTTATGCATTATCTTTGCCCATGTCTTTTCTTCTTGTTTCTTCATTGAACAAGCTATCCTTGACCATTGCAAGTTGTAGCACACCATATGGAACAGAGTTATTAAGTGACACCACCAAAGTCTCCTAACTGTTAGGTAAGGAACCCAAAAGCAATAAAGCTTGAAGCTTATCATCAATTATCAACTTCATTGTAACCATATGATTTACCAAGTCTTGGAACTAACTCAAATACTCGGCAACAAATCTCCCTTCCTTAAGCTTCAAATTTACAAGCTTTCTAGCAATAAAAGCTTTATTTTGAGCCATCTTTCTTTCATAAAGACCCTTCAATTTTTCTCAAAGAGCTTCTGCATTAGTCTTTTGAGATACATGATGAAACACGCTCACATTGATGCATTGTCTAATAAATCCAATGGTTTTTCTATTTAACTTCTCCCAGTCTTCATCAGACATCTTGCTTGGCTTAGCACTATCACCCTCAATAGGGTCATGCAAATCCTTACAGTAAAGGACATCCTCTATCATTGGCTTCCAAATTGTATAATTCGATGCCAAGAGTTTAATCATAGTGCTTATATTCATATTATATTTTCCATTTAATTCAACACAAGACAATCACATCCAACAACCATAGATCTGATACCACTTGTAGGGATAAATCCCTGTCTATGTGTGAATTAAATTAAATATAACCCAAGCAATAAAGAAAGTAGAAATCTAAGAAAGTGATAAAAAAATCAACCAACAAGAACACCAAGAAATTACGTGGAAAACCCTCAAGTGTAGAGAGAAAAACCACAAGGTAAATCCGATCAATCCACTATAATAAAATAGATATTACAACACTCAAGTTATACCCAAAACCTGAGTTCACAATAAATTGAGAAAATGAATAATACTTCTAGGAATAAATACAACCTCACTAAAAAACCCGGTAGCAAGATCTTCCACTCTAAATACTTCAACTCTTTGTGGTTATAGCACCCAAATAATCATCCTAGAGAAAACCCTCAATTTATCTTCCTTATGTGTCTTGAGCAAAAGAAAAATAACATTTTCTTTTTTCCCTCAGTGCCGCACAAAACACTATTCTTTTTCTTTCAATTGGCTTCAAATCTATGTTTCAGTCTTCAATCTCTCTCTATCATGAAACCACATGCACTAAGCTTTATATAAGAGCTTCTGTCACCTGACATTCCTAATATAATTAAGAATAGAAGTCTTTGACTTCTTGTGCAATTGGTACACCTATTTCTATATGAAATAGGATTGCATGTGGGCTGGACTTCTAGGTGTAGCTGTGTACCCCAATAGAAACCTTAACTAGTTTTCCTTCGAGGGTCAAGGAATTATACCAGAGGAATTGGAGCCGAGTTTTCCTGGGATGACAAGTGTGTTGGTGCACAAGTCCTAGTTGCGAAGGTAATTTCTTTCTTGTATTCAATGTTGGAATTGTCTCATATTTGTTATTGGTACACTTGTCAAAGTGCCTTATATGCTGAAGGGAGCGAGGTGGAGATATGAGAAAATACCCCGTACAAGAAAATAGGATTACAGAAGTGTTTATATAAACATAACCCTATTTGTGGACATTAATACACTGTTGACCTATGTACATTTTGTGTTGATTTTTTTCTTCTCTCTTCTTTAATCTTACACAAGCTGATTTTTTAAGCAAGAAAATAAACAAAAAGTACTTGTATATATAATTCTAGCTAGTACTATTGCATTTATTTTGTGTTATAGCTTGTTTTGGAAGGAAAGGTGGAGTCTTCAGGCATATGGAGCCAGTACAAGAGCCAGGCAGAGCAATTCATATGCAACTGCCTTCAAAAAGGCAATAGTAATGTGAATAAGTCAGATGTGGGCTTGCTATGGTTTTTATCATACTATCTTCAATACACAACTGCTGCCACATTCATTGCAACAGCATATTCTAAGTATCTCACTGCAAAGAAGGCTTCGATCCAATGTCCCAGTGGCATTGTACAGCCCAATGAACTACTTTTGTTGGCCAAATCACAGGTTTATTACAGTATTCTCATATTTGAAACTGAAAGTATTGTTTCACACTTTCACACTTGTTATCTAATGTTTATAATTTCATGTGCTATAACCACATTTTTTTGGAAATTTATTAAGTAATCCAGGAGCAGTGCTCTCTTTCTCTCACATGAAGGGGTAGAAACACACCCCATTTTTTTATGTTAACATTTAAAACTTGAAATAGATTATGTGCACAGACATGTGTACACTATTAAAACATTTTTTTTTCAATGTAGTACTACTTACTGATCAGTGGCTTTTTGTGTATTCTTTGTCTCTCACCATGAGGTGGATTATATATTGGGTTCAAATCCGAAAAAAATTAAGCTACATGCATGGTAGGATTTGGATCAAATTATGTGAAACAAGTTCATATATCATAGAGGTGCATCCATTGTGTCTGATGATGCCGAAAATCATTAGTAAGTAACACAATCCTCACATGCTCAAGACAATACCTGCACAATATAGAACAAGAAAACCTTAGGAGAGTATCGGTGTGGTACCGGCCAAAGACCCTTCAAAGGTTAAGTTAGAAAACTTCTCACAACTCTAGAGTGCAAGAGCTAGGTAAATTGTGTGTACCTTGGTTTGTGAATGCTTTGAGGTTTTTATAGTAGTGTAGAACCAACTTTTCTCTTTCTTAGGGAAGGGAACTTTTCCTTATAGGGAAGATCCTCATAAAAACACTTATTTTACAGAATCCTTTCCATATAACGATTTTGTTGATTAGGGATTAATCGTGAAGCACAAGATATTTTCCTTTTGAAGTTTCTTGAGGACTAGTTAAACCATTTTGGATGTCACATGACACTGTTGCCATCAACATTGTATCCATCCACTTTCTCATCCGTCCTCTAGGGAGAATTCGTCCTCTTTTGTGCATGCTCTCCGTCTTCTCTCATCATCTTAATCTTGAGCAAAAGGTACCATCGCTCGTGATAGATTCAATAGAATGAATCTGTCTACATCCATTTCACCATCTTCAGTGTCCATCAAGAAGAATCCTGAACTTGTGACATCCAAAGGAGGCTTTTTGTATTTCAACTTGAGTGAACCCAACCCAAACATGTTGGATGGTGCAATGGTTAATGGCCCTGATGAGAATGATAATTTCAGTGACTTAAGATCTAAGAGCATTCTCATCAGGTGTGCCAAATGCCAAATATTTGGCATTCGGCACACCAAACACTACTGTTCAAGCTTCATGAGGTGTTCTCAATGTTCTATAATTTTGCAACATGATACAGTACCGTCTCAAATATGAGATAGTACGGACATAAATGCCAAATCAAAATACTAATTTTTTATTCAACATTTTCTCTCTCCTCTCAATATTTAATTCAACGTTTTCTCTCTTCTCACTGATTTCTCTCTCTCCAACCCATGTTCTCTCTCTCTTTCTTCTTCAGATCACCCTCCCTCACCCTTAAATTAACAGTACGACGGCCTCCCCGATCAAGCCGCTACTATCACTTCTCATTTAAAGACTCCATCGCTGTTGATCTGAAGACACCATCGTTCTATGTCTCTGTCTGGCATTCTCATTGCCCTCTCGCCACGCCGATCTTGAGTTTGTGGGTTTGTGCTAGTGGTGGATGTGGGTTTGTGCTGGTGTTTTGGTTTGGTGGATGTGGGTTTGTGCCGATCTCTCTGGTTGTGTTTTTTTTTTTTGATGTGGTGTTGGTGGATGTGGGTTTGTGCCGGTGGTGGCTGTTGATGTTGTTGCGACAGTGGTTGTTGGTGGCCGTTGTTGCGGCAGTGGTGGTTGTGCTATTGTTGTTGTTGACGATGAGGATGATAAGAAGTAATTAATATATTATTTTAATGTGTAGTAAATATTATTTTAATGTATAAAATTAAAGGATAAAACATCTTATAAATGGGATATTGTAAAATGATGTGCTAAAATGATAAAGTAGGTTATTGGTGTATCAAAATGACATTTTTTATAAGAGAGCAGATGAGAATGCTCTGACTACCAATGACTGAACCAGCCACTGTTACTGCCGCACCACTAGTGGGTGTTCTGGCTCGGTTTGCCTAAGTTTCAAATATACAATATAGCTGACAAACATTTTTAATTTTAGATGAATGGACATATAATATAGTGTGATTGGTCTTGGAATTAGTCCATGGCCAACGAATGCTTGATAGGCGTCAGTTTCTGCTAGTTTATGTTCTGCAGATTGCTAACTGGTCATTAGTCTGGTTTGCTTTTATATTATAGCGGTTCGTAGCTTGCAGCTTGTTTACAATAGTGAATGATATATGTCGTCTAAATTTCTCTTTTTGATATGTGACATGGATTTGGGATTCCCAGACATCATAAATTGAGTTCTATATAGATTTCTTTTGAGATTTAAAGATTATTAAAATCATTTATTTCTGAAAAGTCTTGATTAGACGGATTCTCACCGCTACACTCCCCTGCCCTTTTTTATTTATTTAAGAAACTGTACCCTTCCCCCTTCAAAGATTCTGCACTGATGGTGACCAATCAAGATCTACACGAAGAACTCAGGCCAATTAAGTTTTGGAAGTGATTCAACAAATGGGCAATATTTTTTTTTACTCGTGATTAGTTCCCTGTGCTCCAGCATTAAGCACACATTCTCGATTGTGATTAAGAGAAAGAGAATTTTTAGATAATTAAATAATGTAACTAATGAAAAATTAATGGATACTGTATCCGTTTGAAAAAAATCTTAAGGTTATTTTACATTTTTTAGTTGGTTGGATGGACTATGGAGTACATTAGAAAATTTTGTTTAACAATTAGTTGAATGGTTGTGTATTTGCAAGAATTGTTATAATTAATGTGGTGATTGCTATTTTTGATAGTTTGAGGTGTAAAGTGCAAGAACTCAGTTGGTTTATGATATTTTTTGAAATTTACCCATAATTTTACCATTATACCCTTCACCTTTGTTTGTTTTCTAAAAATAGGGACAAATTCCTTTGACTTTTGGGAGCGAGTATGGTTAAATAAATCAAACTATTTATGATTAGTAAGAGCTTAGTTCTAGAAAACATTTGTTCATATTTGTTTGTTAGTAAACCAACCAAAGCTCAAGCCTAAATTTACACTGTGCTTGGAAAACACAATAGAAAGGAAAAAGAAAGGATAAGGAGAAGAGTAGAGAAAATGAAAGTGAAGAGAAAGGAAATAAGTATTCCATTAAAGTGTTAGTGGGCCCCACCTCTAAAACTCTTTCTTCTCTCAACTTTTTCTCCCAAATTGAGAGGAAAGAAATTGGTCGGCCATAGAAGAAAACAAATCCCTCCCTTTTCCTTTCCCCTACCCTATTCATCTCAACCAAACAAGAGATTTTTTCTCCTTTCTCTCCTATTCATTCATTTTTCTTCTACTTTCCTCAAACCAAACATAACCTTAGGCTTGACTATTGAACGAATCAAGCTTAAATATGAGAATGTTTTCATAGATAAGCTCTCGAACATGAGACTCAAGGTTGAATTGTGTAAATTTATAAATAAGTTCATAAGTTGCTTAAAAGTCACGTGGGCCAAATTATATTGGAGGTTTAGCTTTATATTGGAGAGATTCAATTGATTTGCACATTGATACTTGCTCATAGAACCACATTCATGCGATTTTTAATAAAGAAAAAAAAAACAATGCTTGGAGATTTACGAGTTTTTATGGAGAACCAGTTACTCACAAAAGGTTTGAGTAGTGAAATTTTAAAGTGCTCACAAATACGTGAACCATACCGAAGTATAATTTGACAAGAATGAAGTCAAATCCACAAGGACTTGTATGAATATAGGAAAATTAATTAAACCTTAACCAAATTAATCCTAATCTCGTTTAATAAAAATTTTATATTTTTGAAATTAATAAACTAAGAAAATAATTGAACAAAGCAAAGATATGATATAAAGCAGTAAAAAAAATGTAAACAATCAAGAGAAAGGAATTAAGGCTTCAGAATCCACCTTGTTAATTCATATTAGCATATATTCATGATCATTAATTTTTTCCAACCCACTACATGATATCTAGAATTCAATCTTGCTTCCATAGAAGATATTCTCATTAAACTCCCTATTTTCAAAATCTAGAGCATGCTCTTCTTCACTTTCTAGTACTTATAAAATCAAATCATTAATTGCATCTATTGACAAACAAATCACAAGAGATCAATATCCAACTTTAAAATCAAACAATTATAAACCAAGCATTCAATTAATTAAGATAAATCCAAAATCATGAGAAAAACATAATTGAACTCATATTAAAAATCTTATCCGAGTCAATTGAGATGAAGCAAGAACAATTTAAATCATTAAAGAACAACTATTATGGGAAAAATCAAATCACATAAATAATACTAATAATTCTTAAAAAGGTTGCATCCTCACCTTAATTGAAAATTTAACTAGTTACAGTAATTGAAATAAAACACAAAAATAAAATACTAAGCATTAAACTAGACAAATAAACAAAATTAGAATGAAACAGAGAAGTTACAATGCTAGAGAAAAGTAATACAGGAAGCCACATGCGGCACTGCCCTCTTGTTCCTATTTTATGTTATGTGCTTCAACCCCAGTAGTTCTGTCCTAAAGAGCCTTTAAATAGGTCAAGTAATCCTATTACAACTTGAATTTTCTCAGGTTTTCAGGTTTCATCTAATCGACATTTTTGGTCCACTTAACGTCAGAATTTGGACTTTGGGTAAACTAAAAAGTTGTAGCCTTTTAAGTTAGCTTTCTGTCCAAACTTGAATCATCTTAATTGGACATCTGATCCAAAAGTTATGTCCAAAATACTAACTAGTGTACAGGCTAGAATCCTACTCCGAATTGGACGTGGATTTGGTGCAAATTTTCTTTCATTTATTGCTCCAATTGGACTTAAATTTAATTGGATCTTACTTTGACTTCATTATGGCCCTTGTAAAAACAAAGTCCATTAGCCTTTCTTTTTTTCTTTTTTTTACACAAATCCGCTCATTTAATTCCATTCTCATCTCATGGGTTTTCAAGTTTGATTTGGGTTCAGCCCACTTGAATTAGAATCTGTCATTTTGTCTCAAACAAAGCCCACTAGCATGTAAAACCATTATAACCTATAAAATAAAGATAGATTATAATCAGTCACAAATTAACATAATAATGAGGCTAAAGTTGCAAATATGAGCTAGGGTACTTTATTATATATATTTCATGCATATCAGTTCGAATAATGGAGTTTGATTCGTCAGCTTAAAAATTGAATGAAGTTTCATAGTAATGCTCTAGGAAAATTTTAATGAGTTGGTTAGAAGTACAAAGAAGTTAGGAGGAGGTAATAGAAATCAGCCCCGTAGAGAGATAAGAGGCAAAGCCAAGCTCCAAAACCCTATTGATAGAGGGACAACAACCTTTGCTTGCTAACCAAATGTCGGACTCCTTATCATCATATGAAATCATACCGCACCAGTAAAAAAAGTATGGAAAATTTTCATACTTGAAGGAGACCCAAGCTTCCTTATCCTAATTCAAGAGGACCTTTCAACCCCGGCTAAGAGGTGTGGAGATGTCAATTTCCACCCTTCCTCGTAAAAAGTCACCCCCAATCAGATCTTCCTTCTATTACCTTTCTTATTGATCTTTCGAGTTCCATAGTTGTTTCTACATTAAGCCTATATACGGGTAGCCCATGCATCTTGAATGTGACAAAAACCATCAAATCTTTGAAAGATGACCAAGTTTTTATCAAAAGACCACAGTTCCAAATCTAGAACTCGTTCAACATCATTCTCTGCCTAAAAAACAAAAATGATAATATAATTTTATGAGTAAGATATTTTCTAAAAAAAAAAAAATTAAGTTTTATTCTAATTTTACAACTTGCAACCAAACTTATGAATAAGTTTAGTTATTCCATTACAACACATTTTATTCCCAGTAATAAAGATTACGATTTCTGTTGTAATCCTCATTCAATGTATCAAACATACCCTAATTTTAGAAATTTTACACTTACTAAGTGTAGAGAGGGACAATTCCCGACCTATCACAAGCTGACACATCACATTATCAAGTCCACAAAATACAGCCGATTACAGAACACCATGTATTGCTGCTAGATTTTGCTATCACTATTCAAAAGCCAATGGAAATTCGCCAAGTGTCATGCAAAAACCAATCACACATCAACGCACGTGTAAGCAATGACACAAGCAGCTTCTCACGTATAAGCGATGACACAAGCAACCTCGCACGTGTAAGCGATGACTTAAGCAGACCAATCAGGCTGTGACATGTGTCACCAATCAAGCTCCGCCACATGTCGCTCACCTACTCCTAAACTCCTATAAATGGAAGCCTTCTTGAGACATTCAGGAGGACCAGGGATTCAGAAGTGAAAAGCTCTACTGGAATCAAGCCCTGAAGCTTTCAGGAACTTCAAGAACTTCAACCCCAAAATCGAAAAACATTTGAAGCAGAATCACCCAAATCATCTGCCTAGATCCTAAAGTTTGCGAGAATCAAGCTCAAAGGTCCGAAAACATCATCAAATCACAAATCAGTGAATCTCTATGGATTCAAGCCTCCAAAGCCCCGAAGAACTTCCACCACAAATCTTCAAATACAAAGAACATTCGAAGCAGAATCATCCAAACTATCTGCCTAGATCTCAAAGTTCACTGGAATCAAGCCCCAAAGCCTCCAGAAACCTCAAACAACCACAAATCAGTGAAGCTCCACGGATTCAAGCCTCTAAAGCCCCAGAGAACTTCCACAACAAACCCTCAAATACAAAGAACACATGAAGAACACGAAGAACGTGAAGAACAAGGGATTCCCAACAAGCTCATAGCCAGAGATTCATTGTAATTCTGTTCCAAAGATCTTCGATCCATTCTTCAGCCAAATTGAAGTACATTGGGTGTTCGAATCAAAATCACATTACTACAAATCTAATCAACAAGTCTTTTAAGGAGATCGAATCAGAGGATAACTCTTTTGTAATTCCAGAGAATTGTACCACACAATCATAAATACAAATTCGCATTTGTGAAACTATTTTCACTTGTTTGACTTTATTTCGATCCGAGAAATTTAGTCGTCTTACAAATTTTGGCATGCCTAGTGGGACCTCTCTGCCTCTCATCTCATTCTCCTTCAAAGAAAGAAATCAACATCACCGTCTTGCTGCCTACTTCAATGGCTTCTAACAAGAACATTCAAGCTTCAACAATAGCTACTTCAATTAGACTTGCGGCTACTACCAACAACTACATTGGTGCAATCAATTGTAGCCAACCTAAAGCAAACAACCAACTTCAATCTCAATCAACCAAGGAAGCCAAGGTCCAGACAATCATCTCCTCAGACCCTCTTACAAGAAACAAGGTCATCAATAAGGACGTCTCCACCTTAGAACACCTCAAGTATGGGGGCAAATCCCCTTCTTCCTTCATAAGAAGTTGGTCGCATGATTTCTCTCCCACTGAAGGGAACCCAAAGAATGAGATTTCACGTGCTCACTTCAATTCACTTCCTTCTCCATCATCTTGGAAAGTTGTGTCAATCATGATGACTAACACCTCTACCTTGGAAGAAAAGATGGCTAAAATGAAACAAAAAGTTGTCCTTCTCACAAAAGCACTTGAAGATAAGGACCTCCAAATTGCAACTTTAATGAACAAACTTGAAGTACAAGATCTTGGTGAATCAAGCCATGGTCATAAATTCACATCTGCAAAGGATGACGAAGGGAGAGAAATTGAAAACACTCCCCGACGAGAACAATTTACTTCGGTTGCTTCGTTGTTAGTCCAACAATTACAAGACATGATAACAAATACCATCCGAGCACAATATGAAGGTTCTTCTACAAGTTCTCTCACATATTCAAAACCCTACACAAAGCGCATCGACAACATGAGAATGCCAAATGGGTATCAACCTCCCAAGTTCTTGCAGTTCGATGGCAAAGGAAATCCTAAGCAACACATTGCTCACTTTGTAGAAACTTGTGAGAATGCAGGGACTCAAGGAAGCCGCCTTGTAACGCAATTTGTTCGTTCACTCAAGGGAAATGCCTTTGATTGGTATACAGACTTAGAACCTGAGTCAATTGACAGTTGGAAGCAACTCGAAAGAGAGTTTCTTGACCGATTCTATAGCACACGTCGCACGGTGAGCATGATGGAGCTTACTAATACCAAGCAATGGGAAAATGAGCCAGTGGTTGATTATATCAATCGGTGGCGTTCTTTAAGTCTAGATTGCAAGGATAGACTTTCTGAAATATCTGCTGTAGAGATGTGCATCCAAGGCATGCATTGGGGACTTCTTTACATCCTTCAAGGGATAAAATCCCGAACATTTGAAGAGTTAGCAACTCGTGCCCATGACATGGAGTTGAGCATTGCTAGCCGCGAAAGTACAAACCCTCCCATACTTGAGGAAAGCATAAAGGAAGTAAGGAAGAATGACAGGAATGCAAAAGTTAGCCCCAAAAACCCAATGATTGTTAACACTGCCGAAGTTAAGGTTCCAAGAAGAGGAGCAAATGTAAATGAAAAACAGCTTGAAGGGTGGCAAAAGAATGAAGCGCGTCGCCTGACCTTTAAGGAACATGAGCAAAAAGTATATATGTTCCCCGATGAAGATGTGCCAAACATCTTAGAATAACTATTGCAATTGAAGCTAATTAAATTGCCAGAATGCAGGCGACCAGAAGACACGGGGAAAGTTGATGACCCTAACTACTGCAAATATCATCGCATCATTGGCCACCCAATCCAAAAATGCTTCGTCTTCAAAGAACAAATCATGAAGCTTGCCAAAGAAAGCAAGATTGATCTAAACTTTGATGAAGCTGTTGGGTCAAACCATGTGACCGTTGCTTGTGATGTACTTCCAACTCTCAGGCAGGGGGCAACCACCATTGGAGCTCACAAGTTGATCGACAATGATGATGGCATAAGGATCGGCCCCATCAATGGGAAGTTCCTTAAACACTTCTACACTTGAAAATCAAGAATTGCTCCTCAGTAAGAGCTTAAACTACCCACTGTAGCGCTGCAAGAGTATATGATATCTTTCCATTACCCTTGAAAGCGTACCAATAAGGAGAAATTAATCCCACTCCATGTCACCACTTGCGAGTGTGGCGTAGCGGTTGGACGCCTGTATCGCCCTTGGGCTGTCTCGGGTTCGATTAGTGGTGATACCCACTATTACACACTGCGCCCCCCTTTTTGCAAAAAAAAAAAAACATAAAAAAAAAAATTAATTATAAAACAAAACAAAAATCTTTTGAACTACGTGATGACTTGATCTCTCTCAAGGGTACGTAGGCAACTTAGTATCCTTTGCTGAGTTCAGTCACGCACTAAAAAAAAATTTATTAAACAAAAATAACCAAAAAAAAATCATAAAATTTTTTTTTGAACTACGTGATGACTTGATCCCTCTCAAGGGTACGTAGGCAACTTAATATCTTTTGTTGAATTCAGTCATGCACTAAAAAAAAATTATTTAAAAAAAAACAAAACAAAAAAAACAAAACAAAAAAAACAAAACAAAAAAAAAGAAAACAAAAACAAAATAAAAAAAAAGATCATCAAAAAACAAAAAAATTATCCAAAAAAAGAAATTATCAAAAAAAAAATCATCAGATAAAATAAAAAAATCTGTTGAACTACGTGATGACTTGATCCTTCTTCGGGGTACGTAGGTAGCTTAGTACTTGTTACTAAATTCAGTCACATGAAAAGAAGAATGATTGCCTGTCTAGCTTGAAGAGTTTCTCCATAGGCCATCAACGTGCTTTCAAGAACCCTTTGATTGGCAAGGCATCACTTAAGATCAGTCAATTGCTCACTACATGATGCTCAAAGATCATTATGGTAGAAAATGACAGCTGCAAGGAATTGGTGTTACTCAGCTTTCCTTGAACTAATGATAAACATAAGTTGGTTCTTGGTTGTGGAGTAAAATAAAATTTTCAACATCTTTTTGCAAGGAATGAAGTCTACATGGCATTGCTCATCTTCTATCAACATTCTCCCACATCTTTAAAGTATGCTTTGCATCACTTATGTTCTGGGGGCATCTTCTTGTACCTTACAAGTCTAAGCTACATCGTTTTTCTTCTAGGTTGTGCCACTTCACAACTTTGAAATTTGAATCACATCATCTCCCTTCTGAGTAGTGCAGTTTCACATCATGTCTCCAAAAGTTAGACAATGTCACCTTCCTCCAACATCTGACGTTGGTGTTGCGTCATCTCTCCTCCAAGGGGCATGTCCATGCAATGTCAAAGTCTTAGCAACATTCTTCTTGAAACTTCAAGGTTTCGTTGGCATCTCTGAAATCTTAATGAGAAGTCCTTGCATCTTCAAAGTCTTGTTGGCATCTCTGAAATCTTGATGTCTGGCTACAGTGCTATACGCCCTTGATGTTTGAGCAATGTTGCCCCTGAAAATTGCTTTATGGCTTCATGAATGTTGTCACGGCTTCGATGAATGAAGTGTTGACATAGCTTCAATGGTAAAGATGCAATGTTGGCATGGCCTCGGTATAAATGCAATGTTGGCAAGGCCTCGGCACGAATGAAGTGTTGACATGACAAAAATGAACGTTGGCATGACTTCGGTGTAAATATTGCTTTATGGCAAAGATGAATGTTAGCACGACTTCAATGCAAATAATGGTGCGATTTCATAGTAGATGCAAGTGCAAATATTGCTTCATGGCAAAGATAAACGTTGGCACGGCTTCGGCAAAAATGGAGTGTTGACGTGGCTTCATGGCTTCGGCACAAATAAATTGTTGACATAACTTCATGGAAAAGATGAACGTTGGCACGGCTTCGGCAAAAATGAAGTGTTGACGTGGCTTCATGGCTTCGGCACAAATGAAGTGTTGATATTACTTCATGGCAAAAATGAATGTTGGCATGGTTTCAGCACAAGGACAAATGCTGTCACGACTTCCTTGCAAAAAAAAAAAAAAAACTCTTGATGCGGCTTTGTTGCGAAGATTCTTGACGTGGCTGCGTTGCAAAGATTCTTGAGATGACTGTGTTAAAAAGACAAGTGTTGGTGTAGCTTAATTGCCAAGAAAAGCATGCTACGTAACAAAAACAAACAACAATAAAGAATTTGTCAAAAGAAAATCTTATGGCATGTCTCAAAAAAAAAAACAAAAATAAATAAATAAATAAATAATTTCTTTGCATAATTTCTCTTCACTCTAAGTATCATGCTACCTACTGGAGACTACTTGCACAGCTTAATGCATACTCGGTTTATATAGAAATTTTTTGTGATAACAGACAAAAACAAAAGGAGAAATGCTACCACCAAAATGTTCAAAGTTAGACTTTGCAACTTGAATGCACTCAAAATCAAAGAAAATTGCACCGAATGTTGAAATGCAAGATAAGATACAAATTACGGAAGCTCACCAACTATCTCAAGACCCATAAGTCTAAATACAAGCACAACCTTGTCAGAATGGCCGCTGCAAGAGTAGACAAAAAGGCCGTAAGTGACCCGTGGCTTTCTCACACAAGTCTGTACAAATCCAAGCATCATTTCAGGAAATTAAGCATACCACTCAATCCAGCAGCCCTCGATGAGCAAAACCTAGAAAAGTCATCAACAACAAGGCCACCACGTGCCTGAATACGCCGCCAGAAGCTCACGAGGATCTGTGGCTTATTCCTTCAATCCTGCGCAAATATGCTCGTAATTTCAGAAAACGGACGGCACCAGGAGATCCACCGTGCCCCGATCTACAAAACCCCAAAATTCCAGGCCCAAACGATGAGTCACGCGCCGCCACACGCCTCCAGAAGGTCCGACAAAATCTTCCTCCAATTTCTCACGCGCTGACACGCGCCATGACGTCATGGATGACGTCAGCATCCAAAACCGGTTGACCCGTTTGTCCAGATTTGACCCGGACCGACTCGGTTTCGAACCGCCTGAAAAAAAAAAAAATACCTTGACCAAAAAATCAAAAATTTCAAAACAGACCTATCCCACTCAATTTTTCGAGTACATTCCGATTTTGGGACCCATTTCTTCATTCAAGGCTCGAAAATTGTGCAAACGTCCAATTTCCAAAAAGTTAACTTTTGTGCAAATGTTGACCAAACGTCAAAATTTTTAAGATGGACCTATCTTGCTCAATTTTTCGCGTACATTCCGATTTTGGAGTCCATTCCATCATTTGAGACTCGGAAATTGCACAAATGGCTCAAATTCCAAGATAGTTGACTTTTATGTTGAAATCAACCTAAAGTCAAAATATTCGAGCCACACTTGTCTTGCTCAATTTTTCGTGTACGTTTCGAATTTGGGGTCTATTTCTTCATTTGAGAATCCAAAATAGCTCAAATAGTGTGATTCTACAACTGTTAGCTTTAAAGTGAACTTTGACCAAGAATCAAGACATTCGAGCAAAGCTTGTCCTATTCGGACTTTCACAAAGATTCTGATTTTGAAATCCACTTATTTGTTTTGGACTTGGTGATCACCAATCAAACCCATATATTTGAAGTACTGACGGTGTCCGAAACTTAAGCTCCTGAGGTCAAAATTTGAGATTCATCCATTTAATTGGGATCTCCTTAGGGTTATTCTCCAGACTTCATCAAGACTTCTCTTTCAAAATACAAATGAACTCTCACAAGTGTGTTGGAACTTGAAATTACACTGGGTCATTAATTCAACCTACCATTCTTGTTTGGTGCCTATCAATCTCCAACTTTCCATTCTTGTTCGGTGCCTACCATTCCCACCTACCATTCTCACCAAAAATTCTCAGCTACCATTCTCAACTACCTATCTACCATTCTTCATCTCTCTACTATAAATAGGAGGGCCGGGTTCACCAAGAACTCATCATAAAAAAAAAAAAAAAAAAAAAAAAAAAAAAAAAACACATAAACACAAAAACACTGAATCATGAAATGAAGATTTGCCCCTTTCAGATTTTCAAATCCTCCTTTTCACAGCCATTTCTCACTATGGCCTTATCATTCTTAATACCTAGCGACCGATTTTGCTTCATAATCGGTTTGAGATCAACCCTCCCATGGTTCGGCCGAAACCCTATTAACAACATCATTGCAGTTTTGAGATCCAAGCAAATTTTGCGCCCTCCCTTAATGACCTCATTTGTCCATAAAATTACTCATAACAAGGCCTATATCGACCTCCCATGCTTCCGTGGACTTGGATGGCCAGGAAATCCAATTCCGGCAGACACACCTGTTCCTAACCTCAGGGCTCCTGTAGTCTCTTTCCAATTGCTTGGTCTTCCAGCAGAAGCAGTAGTTCGGAACAAATACCAACTTGGCTGGTTTCTAAGACCAGAATCACAAGTTAGCTCCATCTTTCATTTTTCTGTGTTTTTCCAACAAGTGGCAGTAGGTGAAGATGGTAAAAAGTGTTGGGGTATCCTACAAATTGTCTTCCCTCCGACACTTAAAACAACCTCCAAGGCGCTAACTCATCAGAATTCAGCCTTTGGTGCCGGTAAATGGTCACCAAAGCCTTATTCCATGTCCCCACTACTACAGGACCCAAAGGTCATTGTTGCTGGTACCTCAAAACTCATTTTCTAGAATTACCCCAACTTAAAATCAGCTTGAAGAATTTCAGAAAGTACTCTTCTGAAATTACTTCAACTTAATGTCTGTCGGCATGGTCCCACCACACAGGCACATTCTATAACTCGCCGCCGGACCTCATTCAGCATACAGTCAGTCCCATATTCAAAAGTGTACTTCCCATAAACATCTACACCAGAAGGGTCCTAGCATACAGGGCTAGCACCATGGTAGTGTATGTTTTGCCCATTTGCTTTGCTTCATCCCCATCTTCTTCAACACCAACACCATACCCAGAATCCATAAGCTTCTGAAATTACCTCGACTTAACTTGAGTGATACAATTACGCATGCGCATTCAACCACTTTCCCACATGTCCTCGTCGTAATCCAAAGCATGATCTTCCGAAATAACTTCTCCAGAAGTTCTTAAGAACATGAGGCTAGCTCCATGACTCTGCATGCTGTATCCAACCACCATTCTCTCATCTTCCCCATCTTCAACATCTTGTGATCGCCGCCAACGATCCAAAATACTCTTTTGAAACTACTTCAACTTAACCTCTGCTAAGAAGGCTCCATCACGCAAGTACGTTCAAATACTTGCAGACCCTTTTTCAGTCTCATCAAAGCCTTTCATATGGGTGGGTCTACTCTTTGGAAATTATCTCATCCTTCTGAAAGCTCCATCACCTTCAACAGCTCCACCACCTTCAACTACTTAACTTAAAGAGTCAAGTTCCGAAAATCCATTTTTTTGAAACTCATTCCCACACCACACTCCAAGACTGTGTGCGTGAACAAGTCTCAAGGGGGTATTTGTAGGGAGGGAAAATTCCCGACCTATCACAAGCTGACACATCACATTATCAAGTCGACAAAATACAGCCGATTACAGAACACCATGTATTGCTGCTAGGTTTTGCTATCACTATTCAAAAGCCAATGGAAATTTGCCAAGTGTCATGCATAAACCAATCACACATTAGCGCACGTATAAGCAATGACACAAGCAGCTTCGCACGTGTAAGTGATGACACAAGCAACCTCGCACGTGTAAGCGATGACTTAAGCAGACCAATCAGGCTATGACATGTGTCACCATTCAAGCTCTGCCACGTGTCGCTCACCTACCCCTAAACTCCTATAAATAGAAACCTTCCTGAGACATTCAGGAGGACCAAGGATTCAGAAATGAAAAAACTCTACTAGAATCAAGCCCTGAAGCCTCCAAGAACTTCAACCCCAAAATTGGAAAACATTCGAAGCAGAATTACCCAAATCATCTGCCTAGATCCTAAAGTTTGCGGGAATCAAGCTCAAAGGTCCGAAAACATCATCAAATCACAAATCAGTGAAGCTCTACGGATTCAAGCCTCCAAAGCCCCAAAGAACTTCCGCCACAAATCTTCAAATACAAAGAACATTCTAAGCAGAATCATCCAAACTATCTGCCTAGATCTCAAAGTTCACTGGAATCAAGCTCAAAAGCCTCCAGAAACCTCAAACAACCACAAATCAGTGAAGCTCCACGGATTCAAGCCTCTAAAGCCCTGGAGAACATCCACAACAAACCCTCAAATACGAAGAACACACGAATAACACAAAGAATGTGAAGAACATGGGATTCCCAACAAGCTCATAGCCAGAGATTCATTGTAATTCTGTTCCAAAGATCTTCGATCCATTTTTCAGCCAAATTGAAGTACATTGGGTGTTCGAATCAAAATCACATTACTACAAATCTAATCAACAAGTCTTTTAAGGAGATCGAATCAGAGGATAACTCTTTTGTAATTCCAGAGAATTGTACCACACAATCATAAATACAAATTCGCATTTGTGAAACTATTTCACTTGTTCGACTTATTTCGAAACGAGAAATTTAGTCGCTTACACTAAGAAATAATTATTACAACCCATTTATAGAGAAATAGTTATTTCTCATTCTAATGAATAGCTATTCATAAGGATTGACTATTACTTGTGATAAAAACATAATCAAATTATAAAAAAAATTAGCTGAACCATCAGAATAACATTACAATATTTATTATAGTATACCAAACAATGTGAATACATTGGAGGAGTTGTTATTTTGTTCTAGTTTTTAGGAGTTGGAGTTTTGTTGTTATTGGAGGAGTTGAAATAGTTATTCCTCATTTTAATGAATAGCTATTCATAAGGATTGACTATTACTTCTAATAAAAATATAATCAAATTATAAAAAAAATTAGTTGAACCATCGGAATAACATGACAATGTCTATTATAGCATACCAAACAATGTGAATACATTGGAGGAGTTGTTATTTTGTTCTAGTTTTTAGGAGTTGGAGTTTTGTTATTATTTGGTTCTAAATTTTAGGAGTTGGAGCCCTAGAGGATCACGTTGTGTTTAGTGGTCCAAATTTTATGTTTTGGAACGTTCATATCTGCTTGTGTAAATTCAGTGGTTATCGGAATAAAAGATATCAGATATTATCATCCAAATATTATCTTTTAAGGAGGCTGAAAAACCTCAAACTAATCCATAAATTATCCTTTGTTCTCTATTTAAATTTCTTCAGATAAGTGATAGATAACGACAAAGAACTGTCTTTACCATAAACTTGGAGGCATCATATAGTTAAGTGGACAAGAATATCAAAGTCAGTGTATATTTTTGCATCTATTCAGTAAATAAGACGAACTAAACTTGATTGAGTTTTGATTTTATTAAGCTAAGTCTGCTTTAATCAAGTTCAGTTCGTGAGTAATTTGGTAAAGCACAAGATTGCTTCAGTTTGGGTGAATTTGTTATAATATATAAATATATATATATATATATATATATATATACACACACACTTCAAACTGATGAAACCGCACTACTATAAGTCCGAAAACTGACCCTTGGCAATGTGCATCGGTTCCGGTTATGAGGAAACTAATTCCTATTGGTTTAGTGACAAAATTGGGAAAAAACCGAACTAACTGAACTACGCACTCCCCTACCAAACATGTCCTTGGGGCACGTTTGGTACATTGAATAAGTATTATTACATGAATAGTAATCTTTATTGCTGGAAATAAAATATGTTGTAATAAAATAGCTAAATCTATTCTTAAGTTTGGTTGAGTTGTAAAATTATAATAAAACTTAAAATTTATTTTAGAAAATATTTTACTTATACAATTCTATTTCCTTAAAAATAATATATATATATATATATATATAACTTGAGAGAGAGAGAGATGGGCTATTTTGTTTTTTTTTTTTTAATAATTTTTATCTGTATATGGAAAATTTGTTTATTTGAAAATATATTCGTTTTAGAAATTATTACACCTACCTAATTATTACATTACAATATCTACTACACTCTACCAAATATACTCTTACAGTAAAACTTAGAGTACGTTTGGTACACTGAATGTAGATCACATTAAGAATAATAATTTTTGTTACTGGGAATAGAAGACATTGTAATGGAATAATTATTATTATTCATAAGTTTGGTTGTTACATTTGGAAAGATTGTAAAAGATGATGTATAAGAAAACTTTATATTTTTGAAAATATATTAATTTTAAAACCTATTATATCTACTAAGAAATAGCTATTACATCCATTTTAAAGAGGAATAACTATTCTTCAATTTAAAGAATAGTCATTCCAATGTAATAACTAATCTATGTAATAAAGATGCAACCAAATGACCGAATTGCTATTACACATAAATAATTATTCAATTATAGGAGTTATTACAGTATACCAAACGTACCCTTATAGTACTTTTAACATCTTCAATATTGTTATTATAATTATAGAATTATCCAAAATAAATTAGCTTATAACCTAACATAGTTTTTTTTTTTGATGAGATAACCTAACATAGTTTAAAACTATTTATATTGAATCATTCTAAAAGCCAAATTTTATATAATTATATATAATATGATAACGTGAAAAATGTGCTCTTTCAAAAAATTATGTCGCAACATTAGAAGAAAAAATAACAAAAAATCAAAATATGTTGATTAAATAATTAGATTAATAAAACCTAACCTAAAGAATTTACCTAAATCTTGCCTATAAAAATCACACGTTCATTAATCTAAACAACAACGTGTGATTCTTTCCAAAAATAAAAAAAAAATAAAAAAATAAAACCCGCAATCTCTAATCAATTCATTACTCATTCATATCAATCATTTGCACTATTTACTCAAAAAAACATGAAGAATATATTATATATTTCGTAAATGGAAAATTTTACAATACCCTTCTTTTATAAGAATCAGTACCATTTTTGGGTGTGACTTACTTCTAGTATTTTTTTAACTGAAATCTATTTTTGTTTTATTGAGAAAACTGTCAAATCAACTACTAACTAAATAAAATGTGAAGATTAAAACTTACTACCACTTGTTATTGTAAATTTAAAATAACAGGAAATATTCAGTTAAAAAAGTACTGAAAGTTTTTTGGGTGTGACGCTTACTTTTAGTATTTTTTTAACTGAAATATCTTTTTATTTTATTGAGAAACTGTCAAATCAACTACTAACTAAATAAAATGTAGAGATTAAAACTCACTACCACTTATTATTGTAAATTTAAAATAACAGGAAATATTCAATTAAAAAAGTACTGGAAGTAAACCAAATCTACTTTTTTTTTTTTTTTTTTTAAGTGGGTAACAAGTAACAACATTAAATTAATTATTAAGATTTGGATAGATACTATACCCACACAAAAAAGTAGGGGTACAATAGAATTACCCTTTAAAAAAATACTTGTACTAAATCTTCCTATACGGAAATGTTCATTAATTCTCTTCCAAAATGTTGGAACCCCGAGATCTACGATTACGGGTCTATTATAGAAAGAAGTAAAATTCAGCCCATTGTCTCTGATCGAATACTATATTGACAACTCTATAAATTCCCAGTTATCGGAGGAAAATTATTATGTTCTAGCTATAGGCATTGTTCTTCACACTAATATACATCAAAGACCAATGTCTTCAATCAAAGTCTTTAGTTTGGTTAGCTTGTGTATCATTTTATTGGCTCATGGAGTTACTTCATTTGAATATGGTGAAGCTCTGACAAAGTCTTTGTTGTTTTATGAGGGCCAACGTTCAGGGAAATTGCCATCTAACCAAAGAGTGCAATGGCGCGGAGATTCTGCACTTAAAGATGGTAGCGATGCAGGAGTAAGATAATCTCAACCTCATTATTTTTTTGAAGTATACTTGTCTTTTTTTAATTTTTTAAATTTTTTTATGCTGTTATGCATGGGGTGCCATGTTGAAAGTTCGTAATTCAATTATGAGTGCGTTCTTTTCTCTATATTTCTACTTGTTTGGTGGAAAACTCTGGTGCTATGTTACCAGTTTTTAAATTCTTTAATTTTCATTTTTCATATGCATATGTTTTTCTATGTTTGTTTCAAGAGAATACGTTTTTTAAAATATATATATATATTTTTAGTTTTAGTGTATTTGGTAGCATAAAAATAAGCTGTTCAAAGGAAAACTAAAGTTGATCAATGAAAAATCCCAGTTTTGTTTTAGAGAGCTTGTTTTCAGCTTTTATTTTTTGGAAAACAAACTTGCTCAAAAGCAGGGCCTCTCTCCAATTCTAAGTAAGGAAAGATTCTAAGTACGGAAAAGATAAATTAATTGATAATAATGAATTGAAAAGATTCTTTGTTAACCAAAAAAATAGAGATAATAAGTGGTATCAAAGTGGTAATTGATTTCTAGGATATTATATGAAATATTTTTAGAAAATTTTTATAGAAAAAAAGGTAATTGATTTTTTTAACAATTTTTTTATATTTTCCATAAAAGTTGTATCAAAATTTTTTCTAAATGGTCCATTAACAAATACTCTAAAGGCATTTGTTAACCAAACCCATTTAACATTTTGAATGGAGAGTATAGTTATTTTGAATTATATGAAATATAGCTGATGATTTTTTTTTTTAATACATTTTGAATGGAGAATATAGTTATTTTGAATTATATGAAATTTAGTAAGCCCAAAATGAATTATTGACAAAACAAATTCTAGAAAGAAAAATATTATTTCATACTTATTATTATACATTTCATACACACAACGTCCATTATTTCATACACTATTTAAATGAATGATGTGTGTATGTGGGTGATGTACACCAAGGAGTGCGAGAGAATAATTGCCCATACTAGAAATTATTGACAAACAAATTCTAGAAAGGAAAATATTATTTTGTACTTATTATTATACATTTCATACACAAATCATCTATAATTTCATACACTATTTAAATGAATGATATGTGCATGTGGATGATGTACACCAAGGAGTGCGAGAGAATAATTGTCCATACTAGAAACGATTAAAAAAATGTCCAAACTTATACTCTTCCATTTAAATTCCTTTTTGGATATATATTTTGTTCACACATACATAGTAACAATTTGTTCAATAGTTTAATTAAGTGAATGTTTTCTATATGTTTCAAAGAGTACAAGAATGAATATATGTTCTTTACATTTTTCACACAATATATATATAGGTTGATCTTGTGGGAGGATATTACGATGCTGGGGACCACGTAAAGTTTGGTTTCCCTTTTGCATTCACAATAACAATGCTTTCATGGAGCACAATAGAGTTCCAAGCTCAACTTGAGGCCAAGAATGAGCTTTCAAATGCACTAGGTGCCATCAAGTGGGGCACAGATTACTTGATCAAAGCCCATCCTGAACCAAACGTTCTATATGGTCAAGTTGGTGATGGTGAATCTGATCATTCATGTTGGCAAAGACCAGAAGACATGACTTCCCCAAGAACAACTTTTAAGATTGATGAGGAACATCCAGGATCTGATCTTGCTGCTGAAACTGCTGCAGCTTTCGCCGCAGCTTCTATTGCTTTCAAGCCATCAAATCCCAAATATGCATCCCAGCTTATAGAACATGCAAAACAGGTTAAGTTTCCTGTTTACATCTCTAGAGTAATTCTAGTATCTTGTAAGACTCCACAACTTTCGCTACAACTATCTTACATAGCAAATTGTGATTAACTATGTGTCATATGCCTATTATTTTCTCTCCACCACTTATAGTCAACTATGTGGATAATTGTGGCAAAAGTTGTGATGTTTTATGTGATTCTAGAATTTTTTCACTATTTATTATTGTTAATATTGTAGTTATTCTTTTATTTTAACCTAAAGTACCCATGTTTTTTATTTGTAAAAGAAAACTTTCATTGTTACATACATGCTAATACATATAGCATTATACATGGTTGCAGCTCTTTGACTTTGCACGCAATCACCAGGGAGTGTACCAAAGCAGCATTCCTCAAGCAGGAAATTTCTACAGCAGTAGCGGATTTGAGGTACGTAGTAGTATAAAGGAGTTTGGCTCTAGCCTTGTAGAAATAGTTTCTTATAAGAATGTAATTAATTGGAACTTGAATTGTCAATGTTTTTTTAGTTCAACTAACATTTCATGATTTTTCTAACATAAACTTTTGAGAAATGTTATGTTCATAATATTTTCACAACAAATTATAGGTAGTAAGCTTAAGCTTTTATTGGTTCTAATTTGAATTTACCATATAAATTACTTGTTTGCCCATCAATAACAACCACTTAAGATTTGTTGTAAAAATGTTGTGCACGTAACATTTTTCTAAACTTTTAGGGTCAATTTTTCTCTCCTTCAATTAGATTTAATAATATGTTCATTAATTTTAATTGTATTTGAAAAAGAAAACATTATTTGTGTTTCATTATTCAATACAACTATGTTTGAATTAAATTAGATAGACTAATGTACTCCACCTAGGATACTGCACCTAAAATTTTGAAACTTGAATATTTGATTTCCAAGCGATTTGGTAGTTGAATTTTTGTATATGAACTAACCATGTCTGTTTTCTAACAGGATGAATTGTTATGGGCTGCAGCATGGCTTCATCGTGCCACCGACGAGAAAACTTACCTAGATTTCCTTGGAGGATCATCAAATTCCGGTGGAACCAGAACCGTGTTTTCCTGGGATGACAAATATGTTGGAGCACAAGTCCTAGTTTCAAAGGTACTTACATATATAGGAATACCACTCTATCAATTGCAATCTTTTTATTTGGAGAAAGACCGATATGTATCACCATTTCATAAAGTTTCACCTGAATTAAGTATGGGAGCTAACATGGGGCATATATTTATTTGGTATGTAGCTTGTTTTGGAGGGGAAGGTGGAGTATTCAGGCATATGGAGCCAGTACAAGAGCCAGGCAGAGCAGTTCATATGCTCTTGTGCACAGAAAGGCAATAGTAATGTTAAGAAGTCACCTGGGGGTTTGTTGTGGTTTCTACCATTTAATAACCTTCAATACACCACCTCTGCTACATTCATTGCCACTGCATATTCTCAATATCTGACTGGAAAGAAGGCTTTGATCCAATGTGCTGGTGGCATAGTACAGCCCGATGAACTAATTACCTTGGCCAAATCACAGGTACTACAATATTGTTTTCCCACTTCAGAAAAAAACTAAATATGTTGGAGATATAAGTGTCTATGGGAAAAAATAATATATATAAATGTTGTGTTTTCAACTGTTTTGCTTATTTAACCTTAAAAAGATAAATTAAGAAATAATACTTATATTAATCTTGAGGAATAGCACAATCAAATGGAGATTACGTCTCATAATCAGAGATCACTAATTTAAATTCCATTGAAATAATTATTTCTTTATTCAAAAGTTATTTAACTTTAGCTTTCTTTCCCAAATTCTAAACGTTTCACATGTTGGTACTTGGTACTATTTATGTCTTAATCAGAAAAGTATAGCCAAACAAATTTTTTTCCTTGTAGCACCATATACTAATTTTGGATTAAGGCTTTATTGTTGTTCCTATACTATGTACTGATTAATGGCTTCTGGTTTATTCTCTCTCGCACTACTAGGTGGATTATATCTTGGGTTCAAATCCGCAAAAAATGAGCTACATGGTAGGATTTGGGTCAAATTATCCGAAACAACTTCATCATAGAGGAGCATCCATTGTGTCCATCGAGAAGAATCCTGAACCTGTGACATGCAAAGGGGGCTTTGACTTGTATTTCAACAAGAATGAACCCAACCCAAATGTGTTGGACGGTGCAGTGGTTGGTGGCCCGGATGACAATGATGGCTTCACGGACTCAAGATCTAACTTCCAACAGGCTGAAACAGCAATTGCAAACATTGCACCACTAGTTGGCGTTTTGGCTCGGATTGCCTAAGCTTCATTCAAACATATGCATGCCCAACATTTTTTAAGTCAATGGGGATACAAAGAAGTTGTAATTAAACACGTTCATGCTGGAATTAGTCCAGCAATGAATGGTTGATAGGAGCTAGCTGCTGCTGCTTCTTGTTAAGCAGATAGCTAAGTAGAATTAGTAGTTTTGTTTGGTTTGCTTTGATGTTACAGATATTGGTCTGCAGCTTGTTTCTTGCGTTTGTTAAATTTTAGCCCACTCATAAAAAACAAAGGGCATAGAATTTTTCTCTTTCTGGTTTCTCTGGGTTTATAATTGGAGCATCTTTGAAATCCATGAGCCCATAAATATTTGCAGCGTGTATTAACTAAACACATGAGAAGAGTTCTTACACCTGCTGAGTAAAATTTGGAGATGTGGATTGAAAAGCAAAAGAGGATTTTCTTACTTTTAATGAAAAATCACATAGATAAATGCCGTTTATAATTCACAATGGAATTGAAGGGATAGATATTGGCATCATTACCCCTTATAATTCACACGCAAATCTCATCCGCTATATATGCTGTACGCACAACCTCTGTGGAGATGCATACCATTGATAAAGCCTAACCCCATGTATTCACTAAACAGTAAACACATGGGGTTAGGCTAAGTGTTTGCCTGATGTGTCATTGTTTATTTACCAAAAATTTTACTTGAGACTGGATGACTTTTTTGGCCATGGATTTTTCTTTTAGCTTTTATTACAACTTTTTAAAGTCTCACTTTTTCTGTGTACAACTATAATTTAACCAACTTCTGCAAATAAGTTTTTAGCAAAAAGCTACACCCAAATGCACTAGTCTTTCTTTTCTACAGTATGTAGCTTGTGATAAAAATGTAACTATGATGTGGATATTAGTCCTGTAATTAAACCAGCTACTGTCAAGTTACTTCTTGCATTGGCTGTGAATAATGGTTGGGGTTTAAAGCAGCTTGATGTTAGTAATGCATTCCTTCATGGTATTTTGAAGGAGGAGATCTATATGGCTCAACCCCAAGGGTATGTAGACCCTGCTTATCTTGATGATGCGTGTCTTCTTCATATGGCTTTGTATGGTCTCAAGCGAGTACCAAGGGCCTGGTATGAAAGGTTTATTACACAGCTTCTGGGGCTTCTTGGGTTTATAGATTCTGGTGCTCATGGCGATCTCTTCATATACAAGCAGAACACTAACCTAGTCTATCTTTTACTCTATGTGGATGATATTATAGTGACTGGTAATCATTCCTCTCTTACTGATTTTCTTCATTTAACATCTAAGTTCAGGTTTTGAACTCAAGGATTTGGACAATTTTATTACTTTCTTGGTCTTCAAATTGAACACACATCCACTGGTTTGTTTGTTCACCATGATAAATATAATATGACTCTCATGTGCTTACTAAATTTGCTATGCAAGATTGCGCCTTGTAAAACCCTACGTTCTCCTAATCATCATCTATTACCTAATGACAGTCCTCTACTTCCTGATTCTTCTCCCTATAGAAGCCTTGTGGGTGCCTTACAAATACCTAAGCTTCACTAGACCAGACCTTTCTTTTGTTGTTCAGTAAGCTTGCAAACACATCAGTTGCACCCACACAACCACCTTCAGGCAGCTAAGAGAATTTTCTGGTATCTTAGAGGCACACTTCATCAAGGCCTTGCATTTACTCCAGGTCCCCTTTCTCTGTCTGCCTACAGTGATGTTGATTGGGCTGGGGACCCTATTGATTGTAAATCCATTACTGGTATGGTGGTCTTTTTTGGTAATTGTCATATTACTTGGTCTGCTAAGAAGCAACCAACTGTTTCTCAATCCTCTACTAAAGCTAAATATCGGGCTATGGCTTCAGCTGCTGCTGAACTTTGTTGGATTCGGATAATTTTAAAGGACCTTGGTATTTTTCTTCCTCATCCACCATTGCTTTGTTGTGATAATGTTTCTACAATTGCTATAGAATAGAATCAATCCTATCTTTCATGCCCGAACCAAGCACATCGAAGTGGACTATCATTTTGTGCAAGAAAGGGTTCTTAGGTGTGATCTTCGGGTTAAATTC
Source organism: Quercus lobata (assembly GCF_001633185.2). Classification (NCBI taxonomy): domain Eukaryota; kingdom Viridiplantae; phylum Streptophyta; class Magnoliopsida; order Fagales; family Fagaceae; genus Quercus; species Quercus lobata. Next base: position 25,269,688 of record NC_044907.1, on the reverse strand, counting down.
ATTGCTTCCAATGATCAATTTGCTGATATCCTGACAAAAGGCTTGTCTTCTCCTCGGTTTCTTTGACTTGCTTCCAAATTCATGTGGCAATTCCCCTTTCGTTTGAGGGGACAAAAGGCAAATGATAAAAGATGAAGATCAAAACACTGTTCCAACAGTCAAATTCAAAACAATGTCGTAAAGGTTCAATTATTAAAACAGTGCAATGAAACTGTGTCATTTTTTTTTTTTTTTGCTAAATGAAACTGTCTCATTTAGATTAAAGACTTACATTCTTGTATTCAAACGTTGTCGTTTAATCTAGCTAAGAATAGTCAAGCCCACATATTGAAAAAGTATTTATCTTTATCAAAATTAAATAAACAAGAGATATATGTGCAAAAATAACTCCCTACTAACACATATCTTTTATTTATTATTGGAGTAATTATTTTTTGTAGACAAGCCTTTTACTTCATGGATTTTTATACTGCTAACATGATATCATTTGATACCAAATACCTTCTCGTGTGTATTGGTGTGATCAATAGCAATTAGTTAGTTAGTCTTAGGTCCAAACTTTATGGATTTACTGTAACAAATTCCCACTCTTTGCTCATCATTCCTCTGACTTTTTTGTTAAATTAACTCAACAATTTTAAACATGTAAAAGTCTTTTAGTAGAATGGTGGACAAGTGACATGGTTAATCATGAGAACCGTATAATTTCTCGTAAAACAAAGGCTCTCTTTTGTTAATTCAGCAATAAGGAGAATTTTCACAAGCTTTTCTTTATGAGAGAATCTTTTGATTTTGGCAACAGAGATAGAATTGAATTCAAAGCTCCTTTCGTTTCAGGTACGGACACAGATTTCTGCTTTCTTTCTCTCGATATTGTTTATTTAGTCGTTGAAAACAATGAAATTCAATTCAATACTCAACTTCACCATCAATATTTTACAGCTACTGGAAATTGTAAAACATTATGTATATATGTAAACAGGTTTGAAAAATACACGCGATTGTTGATCAATGTTTGTTAATTTAATTATTACTTAGCCTCCTAAAAAATGTTTGATAAAAATTCCAAGGAAGAAAGTGGTTACTTGGACCGCTGTTATTGATGAGGATTGAGATCAGTTAAAGTTTAAAAAGTCAAAAATGTAGACAAGATTGGGAAGGAAATGGGGTAATTGCATGGTGCAATTGCATTTAGCAACTTCACCTGATCTCAATCCATTGATGGGTACTTGGAATATGAGGCTTTGAGGTTGTAGTTTACTTGTATGTGCAATGTGGAGAGTTACAAAGTGCATTTTCGTGCATTTGGTCATTTCTTATTGGACACAAACTATGATCATTTCTTATTAAACAATAAGCACATCATATAGTTAGGAAATGCCTAACCCGTGTAGAATTAGACTTTCCTTGATATGTTTTTGAAAGTGTGATATACAATAGGGAAGTAATGAAGCTTAATTTATTTTTTCCTTTTTTTGTTAAAAAGTGATATATTTTTGAAAATTTGGCTTTTCCCGTATTATCTAAGCAGTCAAACATAGGGCAAACATGCTTTAAGTTAACCATTTATGGCGATTAAATCATTTTATTTCAAAATATGTAAAAATTTGATGAGCAAATTATTGAGTTGTAAAAAATTTAATGGACTTTATGATCTCATTCAAAAAATGAAAAAGTAATTAGTGGGTACTGCTTGGGGTGTTATTGCATTTACCAGATGATTAATCAATGGTAGACTTATATTCAACTTTTCTCATTATATTTATTGGGTTTTAATAGATTAATGGACATTATTGATCTCATTCAAAAAAAAAAAAAAAAAAAAGAAGAAGAAGAGTAATTAACATGGGTACTTCTTGGGATGTTATTGCATTTACCAGATGATTAATCAATGGCAGACTTATATTCAACTTTTCACATTATATGATGGACAAAGTTTAGCTACAAAATTGGTTGTAGCCTTAGACTACAAACTTACTTAATATCTTTTTATTAAATGTGAATTTTGACAAATCCACCATTAGATTACATCTTCTTCTTATATTCTCCATACTTACAAAATTTCAAGAAAATTAAAGATTAATAGCTATGTCATCAATACATTTTTTAAATTACAAGTTTTTGTAATTTAAAATTATGCACAAAATATAAGCTTATAGATCATATAGTAAATGATATCCGATTGACACAATATTTAACATGTGTATTAAGGGCGTAAAGAACATGCAATTCAACGGTTAGATTTTTAAAATATGTTGTATTATTTATTTTATTGAGTGAGTTTGTAGCCTTAGACTACAAACTTACTTAATATCTTTTTATTAAATGTGAATTTTGACAAATCCACCATTGGATTACATCTTCTTCTTATATTCTCCATACTTGCAAAATTTCAAGAAAATTAAAGATTAATAGCTATGTCATCAATACATTTTTTAAATTGCAAGTTTTTGTAATTTAAAATTATGCACGAAATATAAGCTTATAGATCATATAGTAAATGATATCCGATTGACACAATATTTAACATGTGTATTAAGGGCGTAAAGAACATGCAATTCGACGGTTAGATTTTCAAAATATGTTGTATTATTTATTTTATTGAGTGAGTTTGTAATCTTAAGTTACAACCAATTTTGTAACTAAACTTTGTCCTTATATGATATCCCTTTTTTTTTAAATAAATTTAGTCAGTTTAATTAAATGAATAAACTATGAAGAAAAAAGGTCAGATATCTAAGCTAACGTGGCTTGTTCACTAACCCAAGAAGTCATCTTATGCATACAAATAGAAGTGATTTTGATGTTGCTATGCAGGTGCAGAAATGGCAACTAATGATTCAGGATTGGCATTTAAAAGATGGGGTAGAACACAGCCATTTATGAAATATGGCATTCCAATGATCTTAGTCACGGTGTTTGGGGCGCTTGGTTATGGTCGTCTCTTGAAAGGCAGGTTAGTGCTATTGTTGCTATAAATTAGTGGATTTATTTATTTCAAATCTTCTAAACTCATAATTAAATTCGCAATTCAAATATCATTTCACGAATTGCTGTTCTGTCTTGTCAAATTGATGTAGAACAGGGACAAAATGGGCTTCTGCCCTTTTCAGGAAAATTAATTAGTTTTTTGCCCTTCTTCCCAAACTAAATAGGGAAATGCCCCTCTTTTAAAACTCGACTTTTTCAAAATCGAGTTAAGCCTTATAGTGACGTTTTCAAGGACCTATAGCGACGTTTTTAAGGACCTATAGTGGCGTTTTGTAACTTGATATCCATGAAATCGAGTTATAGGCAATTTTTAAGTTCTTAAAACGTCACTATAGGTCCTTAAAAACGTCACTATAGGGTTCTAGAATTTTTTTTTTTAACTCGATTTTGAGAAAGTCGAGTTTCAAAAGAGGGGCATTTTCCTATTTAGTTTGGGAAGAAAGGCAAAAGGCTAATTAATTTGGCTGAAAAGGGCAGAAGCCCATTTTGTCCTGTAAAACAGACAGCACATGTATAACTGGAGCAAAGAGAGAACCAAAAATTACGACGCAAGATCAAGAAAGGGTGTTAGTAAAACTTAGTAAGGCGACGATGTCATAATTGCATAAAATTTGAAGGGCTGAAAGAAAACAGTCTTCTGATCAAGGACCTATTTGTTTCTCAAAAAATTATAAATAAAAAAAAGTACATATGTTTGGTGGATTCCTCCCTTAAGGCCCCTAAACAGTTATTGTGTCTTTTCTTAATAATATTTGTTTTCCTAGATAACTTTTAGTTTAAAAGTCAGAATAATATCTTGTTTGTTTTGGGACATCTCTTAAAGACAATAGTTTTAGTTTTCGCAATTATCTCAATTTTGATATTTTTGGTAAATTTTACTATTTTGCCATCAAATTACATGATTAGCATAAATTAGGATTTTTTTTTGGGGGGGGGGGGGGCATTTTCCTAGGTATTCTTGGTTTTTTTTTTTTTACTAATTTTTTTTAGAATACTAAATATTTTTAACACACACGTGGAGAGAGGAGAAGGTCTTAAAGAATTTTTTACTATTTAAATGCACTGTAATCTCCAAAATTATTTAGTTCTTAGATTAATAAAATTTTGGACTTTGTCTATTGCTTTTTGTTCTAACATTTATTGTCATCGTTAGTCCTCCTGTTAAAATTACAGTTATCTATTATTTTTAATACTATATATTAAAATGTCCTTTTCAAAAGTTTGATCAATTATCATTTTGATTAGTGAAATCAATGTTGCCTCTTAGCTTTGAAATTAACTATTCACCATCAGCTCAAACTTGTCCAATTTGGCCTTTTTTTTTTTTTTTTTTTTTAAAATAGTTAGTCCAAATTTTAAGGAGATTCTAAATATGTGATTGACAACCTCCCACCACTTGACCAAGATTCTTCAATTAGTTTCTTCTGCCATAAAATTCTCTTTCAGTCAGTAATGAAAAAAAAAAAATCATTAATTCACTGTGTATGATTGAAAAATCATTAAGATTTTCCAATAATGTAGCTGGTGGACCTGGCAATCATCCAGCCAATGTTTTGCGATCTTAGATCGTCGTGGGATTCTTAATAAGTCTGAGCTTTCTCAATATTATAGTAATCAACCCAATATTTTGTTTGTATATTTTTGTTGATCTTATAAAATATACAAATATGGGATCCCACGACGTGAGATAGATTCGTCGTGTGATCATAGATCGTCTTGGGATCCAATATTTTGTTGTTGTTGTTGTTGTTTTTGTTTTTGTTTTTTTTTGTTTTTTTTTTTTTTTTAATGGGAAAATTTGTTGCTATATATATTTGGCTTTTAAATCAAACCACATACATGAATACACAAGGAATTATTTGGACTACAATATTTTTTGTTTTCTTGTTCTACAATAAATATATATATATATATATATATATATTTTATTATCGATTGCAAAAAAAAAAAAATGTTAGAAAGAACTTGTATAGAAAAATATAAGGCTCAAATGTAAAATTCACCCTTTATGTTTGACCATATTTTATTTCAATTCTCTAACTTTTCTTTTGTTTATTTCAATCCCTAGGTTTCAAGTTTATTCAATTAAAGCATTTTCATCAACTTTTATTATATGTTGTGCTTGATTGTCCAATTTAATAATTTTTTCTTCTTCAAAATTTTTAAATTAAAAAATTAAATTAATGATTGAAAAATATTTTCTAGAATTTTTTTATAAAAATATTTTAACAAAAGTTGATGAAGATGCCTTAATTAAAAAAAATTGAAACTTAAAATATTGATCGAAATGAATGAAATCAAATTTAGAAGATTGAAATGAATGCTGGAAAAACTTAGAAGGTGTGTTTTAAATTTTAACCAAAATTTAATTAGTAAATTTGTATATCAAAAAAACAATAAAAATAGATTTTAGGCAAAAAAGATATAAAAAATTAGATTAATTAATATTTAAATAAGAAAATACCTATTTTATTTATCGTCTTACCCCTCAAAATGAATAGGGTCAGCCCTATAACTATAAGCACCTCACCATCAATGCTTGAATTCGAGTGGTGCAGGACACATTAGTATCAAGGCCGCAGGCCTATAGGGGAACCTTGTTGTATATCTTTCTCGGAAAGATGTGATTTACCAGCCAAAATGGCAAAGTAGCACTATTTGGCAAAATATATAGGGATCTATAACTGTCTGTGAAATAATTAAGGATCTATCACTTTTTCAAAACTCAAGTTTCACAAACTCGAGTTCCATAATAAAATAGCCACTAATTTTTTATGTAATTCAAATTCCATAAAAAATAACATGACAAATTAACTTGAAGGCTATTTTTTTAAAGAACTTGAGTTACACCAACTCAAGTTACACGACAAACTCGAGTTCCAAAAGAGTGGTACATCTATTGGCGGCTCCAGAAATTTTTCTTAAGGTATTCCTTAAGAAGCATAAATTACATAATCTAATAAAAAGAAAAATTCATATATTGACAATAACAAAAATAAAAAAATACGCAAGTACATAAAGTTTACAATTACCTTCTACGAGTTTTCATATTTTGAAATCGTTGCATGATAGTCTCATTATCAATACTACAACCTACATCTTTTTCAATGTACACAACCAAGCAATTATTCATCCACTGATCTCTCATTCGATTGCGCAGTTCATTTTTTATATATTTCATTGTTGAAAAACTTCTTTCTGCTGTTGCAGTAGCAATAAGAAGGGTCAAAACGAATTTCACAAGCAAATAGACTAATAGATAAGTCTCATACTTCCCTGTCTTCACTAACTTTTTAGCAAGTTCACCAACTCCTTAAAGCTCTAAAAACAAGTCATTGCTGTGCATATAAAAAATGTAATTCTAAAGTTGAGAGCCAAGTGCCAAGATATCTGTCCCAGGAAAATCAGATGAATAGAACTTTGCTAGACGTATCAACTTTTCCTTATCAAAAGCCACAAATGAATTACTTAGATTCAAGCAAGTCATACAAAGTAGCAAATTGGTATTTGCCTCTGAAAAATGGTTGTTCAGCTCTTGAAGTTGCAAATCTATAACTGTGTAGAATTACTCAACACGATAATGATATAAATTTGTATTTTGTTGGGTGTTGTGTTACGACCTCTCACTAACTACAAATATTTCATCCATGTTCAAGATAGGAATATCATATGTGGTACAAAATGAAGACACTTCAGTCAATAAAGATATCTAGTCATCATCTCTCATCACTTGTAATTGTTGTTTAGACACTTTAACAAAATCCATAGCAATTACTATATCTTTATTTATTTTTTATTTTTTATTTTTTTTGCAATGCTATTGACAATTCATTTGTGATCCCCAAAATGTTTTTCATCAAGTGTAGAGCAAAGACAAATTCTTCAAAAGATAGAATTGATCTCATAACAGATCGAGCTTCAACTTTTTGGTCGGAGAGGCCATCTTCTTCAATAATTTCAAGTACATTAACAACAGCAGAGAACATCGAAATCAAGTTGAGAATAGTCCCTTAATATGATCCCCAACGTTTATCACCAAAACATTTAAAATTTGTCTCTTAATTCAAACCTTGCCTACTTCAATGTACACCATTCTCTAATTCTTTTTTAATTTTGGCAAATTGTGTATCTCGAAGAGCTTCTTGTCTCTTACAAGAGCCTTTAACAACAGTTACTAAATTACTAACCACAAAAAAATATTCAGCAATGTTAATGTGATTTTTAGCACGTACAACAAGAGTCAATTGAAGTTGATAAGCAAAACAATGGACATAAAATGCTGACTTATTCTCTTTCAAAATTAAAGTTTTAAAACCATTGATATCACCTTGCATATTACTAGCACCATCATAACCTTGCCCACGTAGTTTCGATAAACTCAAATTACGTTCACAAAGTAAACATTCAATAGCATATTTGAGCGACAAAGCGGTGGTACTTGCTACATGTACAATACCAAGGAACCGCTCTATAATAATTCCTTTTTTGTTCACATTACGAAGAACGAGGGCCATTTGCTCTTTCACTGAGATATTACGCAACTCATCAACTAATATTGAAAAGAACCCATTGTCAAGATCCTGGATGATGGTTTTGGATGTTTCACGTGCAATTACATTCACAATGTCTTTTTGAATTTCATATTGGGTAAGCTTGCAATTTTTCGGAGCTTTTTGCAACACTTCATTGATAGATTCATTGTGATCTGCCAAAAATTGTAGAAGCTCAAGAAAATTTATTTTATCACTTGAACCTTGAGATTCATTGTGACCACGAAAAGCTAATCCCCGATATAAAATGAATCTTATGCAATCAACTATTGCATTTAATTGAACTCGATATTCAATTTTATCTTGATTTGATTGCTTAGCCAAAACACTTTGAATGTGTTGCTTTTCCTTCATTAGATCTTCACTCTTCTTGACAGCTTGGTTATGAGCACTATTAACTCCTCCAACATGGGATACTAACTTCTCTTTCTGATTCCAAAGTTTGAATCCCTTCGTTACAAAAGTCTCTCCTCCTCCTTACTTACCAACATCTTGCTCAAATAGGTAGCAATATAAACAAAATACTGCATCCTTGTCTATACTATATTTCAACCAGTTTCTATTTACATACCATTAGGATTTAAATCAACAGGGCTTTCCAGAAAAATCTGTTAGAGGGTAATCATGGTTTTGAAGAACAGGTTGACAAGAGCCTTTTTATAAATAAAATCTTCCTATTTCATCATGATTATTAGGACGATAAGATGATATCTTTTCTCGTAGCCTAGGATCTAAAGGAAGATTTTCTAAGTTAAAGTTAACATGAATTTGCTTAGAAGATGAAGATAAATCTTGCACAGGAAATGAATCTTGGACAGGAGATGAATCTTGGGTACGTGGTTTTCTTATCAAATATTTGTCCATAATTCTAGTAAAAGAATAAACAATAAACTATAAGTTCATTTGAAATATTAATAAAATTATTAATTATTGTTGTTTAGTTGTTTCATTTTTTTTTTTTACTGACTACTAACAATCTAGCACACACCCCACTGAGCATTATCCACGGCTCAACCCACTGCCTAACATAATTTAATTTTTTTGTCTTTTATAATGTATTGATTAATAAAATTATTAATTATTGCTTTTTAGTTGCTTCATTATTTTTCTTTACTGACTAATAGTAGTCTAGTACACACCCCACTGTGCAGTAGCACACATCCCATGTGCATTATCCACGGCTCAACCCACTACCTAACATAATTTAATTTTTTGTCTTTTATAATGTATTGGTCAGTTACTTTCATGCCTTTACTTCCTCTGTCTGTCCATATTTATGCCTTTATTGCCTCTATCTGTCCACTTCCCCAATTCAAATATCCAACCCCACAGCCCCATGGCCCCCATCCACCCCTCACTCAATAGACAAGAGTCACAAGAGTCAATCAACATTATACAAAACACTAAAGATATAAAACATTCACAACACACAAAATTCACAATACCCAAAATGACAAACTCACAAACCAATAAAGTCAAAATGTCAAATAAAGTTATAAAGGCAATTAGATATAGAGAAATAGAGAAACAGAGAGAGAATTCCATTTCAGTTCAAAGAGAAACAGAGAGAGAGCTCTGCTCTCACTCTTAGAGCACAGCAAAGCCAAAGATGTAAGATGAGATAGAGAAAAAGAGAGGTAAAGAACTGAAATACCTTGAGGCCTAAGGGGCAGCACCACGGTAGCATTGCGAGGACTTGAGGCTAAGCCAAGTCAATCTCTGATCTAATCTCGTTATCGTCGATGTCAATGTGCTCTAGGACCAGGGGCGAGGCGAGGTAGGGCAGGGTTTGTTGTTGTTGCTTGAGGCCAACTGCCAACACAATCTCTTTCTCTTATCTCCGAGCTGATCTCGCCGTCGCCAATGGCCCGATGTGCTCTGTTGCTGTTGCTAGTGCTGAGTTTGAGGCGGAGGTGTCAATATGCTTGGTCGTTGATGAGGTTCTTTTTCCTCTAGGTTAGGATTTTTTATTTCAGTTTTGCTTTACCATTTGATCAATCGGCGTACGTGTATTAGGTGTATTGGGTTTGGGTTGGGTTTTTTTTTTTTTGAGAATCTGTTTGGGTTGGGCATTTAGTTAATAAAAATTTAATTATTTTGATTTAAAAATCTGCTTAGGGTTAGTTTTGTTTAGGATTGATGTTGGGCTTTTTTTCCCTGGGGTGGGTTTGCTATGTTACAATTCTTTTTTTTTTTTTTAATTTGGCTTTTTCTTTTTGCTTGAAGATATAACAAATTATGGAGCAAAATTTAATTTTATTGGCATAAAAAAAACTAAGGGTGTTCACAAATTTTTTTTGAAGGGTAGACAAATAAAATATTTTAAATTTTTATATATAAATTTTTTTTTCAAGTCAAGGTGATACTGGGACCACCCTGGCCTTAACGTGGCGCCGTCCCTAGGTACATCCATATATATTTCTAAAATAGCAGTAGATCTCTACATATTTTGCCAAATAATGGTATTTGGTCATTTTGGCCATAATTTACCTATATGATTCTACCTTTTTTTAAAAAAAATTTTTTTTTTTTTAAGAACGTTCACGTCACGGTGTATGATTGCCAGCGTATCTTCATATTAGTTTTCCTGGAATGATGTGGAACAGACTGTTTATATATCTGATATGCATCCAAAAAATGGTCCACCGATCGAGCGGTCCTATTTTTTGAGCTACAAAATGTAAATGTGTTGCTTAATTTGGAGCCGACACATCACTTCGAATTGAATGTATGTAGCTGACTATGACCAACTGGTACACATGCATGAAAGCCCACCAGTCAAACTAGTTAACTAGGATCGATACACTTTCTGGAAGAAATAGAAATACAACACTCAAGCTCAAAACTATTTACTGTGAGTGTAAAAAAAAAATAATAAGTTGTGGATTTAGGTAAATGGAAGTGGAGGCATCAATGACAGTGAACCACTTCAATATGACATTGAGTGAAATTATGTGTAATATTAAAAAGAAAACTTGAATACATAACAATTTATATTTGAGTGATATTTTTTTGTTTAGAAAACTTCAAGTGATAATTCAACAAATGTATAGCTATCTTTTCTAAGTATAATTAAATTCAACTATATCTTTTTGTTAGAATTTTAACTTATAGTGTCCGCTTTCTTAATAATGTTTTTTTATCATCAGATTAAGATACCAATCGGTTTTTGGTGTAAGCGGGAATTGAATCTCTGGTCTCTTATTCAACTATTAGAGACTTTATCAGTTGATTTAACTAGAACCCACAATTTAACTATTTCTTATTCATTGGTTAATGCAATGACATGAACAAGTGTTGAAGATAAGGTATTGGACATGAAATCGTACATAAATTTTGTTCTATAAACATTACAACAAAATAATAATTATCTTTTCTCAGAACAATTAATTAAATTCAACTATGTCACCACCGCACACCCTTGGTGCGATGGTCACTCTATAAGTATAAATGTTTGTAGGGTATGGGGGGTAAGAGCCGGGGTTTAAGTCTTCAAAAATGAGGTTCACACACATATATACTTAGATTAGATCAAAGTAGAATTTCTATCTTATATAAAATAAAATAAATAAATAAAAAATCAACTGTCATTCATGGGTCAATGCAGCTACATGAATGAATGGGGAACCTAAGCTATTGAACATAAGGTATAGTACATGAGTTTTATTTTATGAAGTGTCTAACAAAGAAATCCCAAAATCTTCAAGATGCAATGAAGTGTCCAAAAAAGCTTGGTCTTGTGCTTAGCAACTCAACTTACCCAACTAAAAGCTAATAAGGAGAAATGATTGAGGTGATCAATTGCGAGCAGGAGCGGAGAGCTTATATACATTAACTCTTACTCGGAATTTGAAGGATTTGTAATTGTAATGTATTGCAACTATTCTCACTAGTAGATTGGCTTGGTGCTATACTGCTATAGTCCCGGAGAGTTTCATGCTTAGTTCGAGGTTTTTCTCCTACATAAACACTTCACAATATTTGGATGCATGAGTTTGTGGGATTTGTCCTGTTTATCCATGCTATAAATTAATTGGATAATTAATTGATCAGGCTTAATTGTGTACTGTATTTTGTTTAAAATTAGTAATTAACCGTAATTGGGATCTAAACCAGTGTTTTCCAGACCTACTATAGTGGGTTGGTTTGCACAAGAGCAGCAAAACAGTTAATAGCTAAAGCTCTTTTCCCCAATATCTTTAGAACTTTACGAGATCCAATGCCCAAAGTTTTGTTTATTAGAGACCCGTCACTAAACTTTGTTCTAAAAGTATCTAAGACTTATCGTTTGGCTTTGTTTAGTGCTCACATGCTATCGACGCCGGTTTAAAGCCCACCCAACCAATTTAAAGGGTCTTTGCAATGTGTGATAGGTGTGAGACTTAAGTGATCTATGTGCAAGTGGGACTCATTTAGGTAGGTGTGATTGATCACCTTATATCTAATGTATTTTATTTTTTAAAATAACTAAAAGATTCCCTAGGCTAAAAAGGAAGGTAATATGTCTTGAATCAAACACATTGATTCGGAAGTTCCATTACATGTGGGAATATATATATATATATATATATATATATTAGCTTTTAGACCCCTGAACATTAGTGTTTAACCTAATTTTATTGCCAAGTTGTTACTTAAGCTAATTATGTAGATCTTAAGTTAAACATAAATCAAACATATCATGCAGCGTAAAAGTAAATAAGACACTAATATGATGACCCAAGGAAAACCTAAGAAAACTAATGAAACAAACCAATTTCAAGGAATAAGTAGACATTGCTGATACTTATGGAATGAGATTAATCTCCGGTACTTATAGAATAAAATTGATCTCAGGTAGATGCTTGAAAGAGTAGAAGGCACAAAACCTCTCATATTTCAAAAGAGTAGCTCTCCAAGATTTGAAAAACGTGCTTTAGGGTTTACCTTATATTCCAAGTAAATCTGGATTAAAAGCCTGAATGTTTGACAGGTTGATGGGTTTTATTTAAAATCTGTAGAATTGCAGTTCGATCGGTCAAAGTTTTTTCTTGATCAATTGAGCTAGCCTAATTTTCAATTCCAAAGCCTACAACTTGTATGTTCTTGAATTCTAACTTGTAGCATTTTAAGCAATGTCTAATATGACTCATAGACTCTAAGATCTATACCTAGACAAAATTATGTACATGGTTTGCCAACAAACAAATCATTTAGAACTGAGCTAGCTTTTAATTCCAGAACTTACAACTTGTATGTTCTTGAATTCTAACTTGTAGCACTTTAAGCAATGTCTAATATGACTCATAGACTCTAAGATCTATACCTAAACAAAATTATGTACATGGTTTGCCAACAAACAAATCATTTAGAACTGAGCTAGCTTTTAATTCCAGAACTTGCAGCTTGTATGTTCTTAAATTCTAACTTGTAGCACTTTAAGCAATGTCTAATATGACTCATAGACTCTAAGATCTATACCTAGACAAGTTTATATATACGGTTTGCCAACAAACAAATCATTTAGAACCTAAACATTTAGACCTAAATATTAAGAACCAAATAATATATATATATATATATATAAATAGAGAGAGAGAGAGAGAGAGAGAGAGAGAGTTGATGATTAAATAGAATAATGATAAAGTATTGAGGTTGTTATATGTGAAAGTACATTACCTAAAGTAGTAAAAGTGAGATATTTTGACTAAATTTGACTAAAAATATATTGTGTCTAATTATGTGAATGTTCTAAAATAATTACTTGGAGTTCTCTAGTAAAAGAACCTTCTTCAAGTCAACTCTCACCATCTGTCTGTCTCACGTTATAAATTTCTCTTTCTTGTTTTATTCATCACGTGAAACATTTATCTCTCTTGCCATGATGAATAGAGACAAAAAAATCCTAATTATACTACTATCATACATATATTGTGGCGTTGCTCTTGGATATTTTATGTTCTCTCTCTCTAACTATTTTTTCACTATATATATGAATGTTTGGGCCTTGTCAATCCCAAAAAAATATATATAATCTCTCAACAACTTGCTAAACCTGCTCACCAGACTTTCTGCGTAGTTTACCTTTTTATTCTGAATAAACGTTGAAGGAAAGCTGAAGCTCGATTCTGGAGAAGAAAGAATGGTTTTGGAGAACATGTTCAATTTACATGGTGCAACACGTAAGTTATAGTAATTCATTTTTCCAAAAAAAAAAAAAAAAAAAGGAAGAAGAGAGAGAGAGAGAGTTCCACGCAGAGAAGTGAGAACACAACACAACACACTCATGAGAAAAAGAGAGTAGTATATATATTATGCTTTCCCGTTAATGTCATTTAGTTGTTTTTATGCTTGAAATAATCATATTTATATTGTTCCACACAGTTTTGTTGTTTAGAGTTTGGTTGAGGTTTTATTTATTTATTTTTCTTTTTTCTTTTTTTTTTTCTTTGCTCTTGAGTTAGAGGCTCAAATTTGAACCCTTTTTTTTCTTGAGGAATTTTTTTTTTTTTAGTTTTTATCTCATAGGTGGTGATTACTAGACCAGAATCATCCAAGTCTCTTAGGTCGAATCTGTTCGATACTATCTAAGCTAATACTTGTCTTGTATACATGAATGTAGAGCGAAGTGCCTCTAAAATGTAATTGTAAAATATGCACTTCTACTATAAATTTGATTTGGACCTTTTTTTTAAGTCATTGACTTATGTCTTTACGATTAATCTGACTAAATGCATTACCTAGCAATATCCATACGTATTTTAGTAAATAAATAATTCAATAAAACATTTTGTTATTTTTACTAGTCATCACCAGATCACCTACCCCTCTTCCCAGAATTAAGAAGGCATGGACAATGGTACTTTCACACAAGGTTTTCAGATCCGGACCATTCATTGAACCATAAAAGGGAGAGGTTCAAAGGTTTTGAGGTTGAACCGAGATCGAACCGTGATGACGTCATAATTAATTTAATAATTATTTTAAATATATATAAAAACATTAAATTAATAAAAAAATAAGAAAAAATTAACTAGAATAATCTAATTCATTTAGAAAATGAAAATGTTGTTCACATTCCCCTATATTTCAGTTGTATGCCCTGCAATTTTAACAACCAAGAAACCAACCCACAGCCCCGTTGCTTTGTTCAGCACTGATATCAAGATTGCATACAACGAATAGCATATTGCACTTCCTGTAATGATGAAGCCAAAGTGAAAGAAAGCCAATTTCTTCTTGTAGGCCATGAATGCAGGTGCAATATTATTGAAAACTTTCTTGTCCAGTAGGAGAATCAAACAAGCCAAGAAAGCAACGTTGAACACTACTGAATGTAAAAACCAGTGAAGAGAAGGAATCCTTGGTTATGCATCGATGGGAGCATGGCAGACGACCAATTGTAGTGCACTTGAATCTGAGTTTACCTGAGCAGCCCCCACAGCTATTGTTACTTCCTCTATAACTTCAACAGTAGAAGAATTTTCTTCCCAAAAAAACTTGGCCATTCAAGTTAGGTAAATTTTCACAACCAATCACCCAAAACAGCCCCCATGAACCCAGAATTTTCACAACCAATCACCCAAAAGAGCCCCCTTGAACCCAGAAAAATTCACAACCAAAATCCCAGCAAAACCCACTGAATATATAACCCAAAACAGCCCCCATGAACCCAGAATTTTCACAACCAATCACCCAAAACAGCCCCTTGAACCCAGAAAAATTCACAACCAAAATCCCAGCAAAACCCACTGAATATATCACCAAAAACAGCCCCCATGAACCCAGAATTTTCACAACCAATCACCCAAAACAGCCCCCTTGAACCCAGAAAAATTCACAACCAAAATCCCAGCAAAACCCACTGAATATATCACCCAAAACAGCCCCCATGAACCCAGAATTTTCACAACCAATCACCCAAAACAGCCCCCATGAACCCAGAAAAATTCACAACCAAAATCCCAGCAAAACCCACTGAATATATCACCAAAAACAGCCCCTATGAACCTAGAATTTTCACAACCAATCACCCAAAATGAACCTAGAAAAATTCAATTAAAACCTCATTGCAAACATAACACAGGACATGAAATTCTTAGCCAAACACCATAGGAAATCAACCAAAAAAAATTCTCATAATACAACCACACATTGTGTACAACCTTGTTTCTCATAATAATGTTTTCCAAGTTATAGTACACAAACATAATACAAAATATAAAATACATAGAAATTATCTCTAAAATGTTACAGTACACAAACAGAATACATAGAAATGTTTTCCAACCTTCTTACAAAGAGACATAGAAATTATCTCTAAAACACAAAACATAACTTCAAAGTTCAAACATAATTATCATAAATCATAAATCATCAATGTCCAAATCATCATGCTCATCATCATTCCCTGGAAATCCAGGAGGAGGGCCAACAGGTTGTCCAAATGTTCCCAAATCAATTCCTTCAACCTCACTGCTATCATCTACAGATTCTATACACAAGGTTGAACAAAATAAAAAGAAAAATCATAATAATGTTTGCACAAACTTAAAAAAATAAAAGAAAAATCAATATAAGTTATTATATTTTTTTGCATATAAACTAACCTTCCATATTAGAAGAAGGCCCTTCACTTGCTGGATATGCACCCTCTTCATAAATTGCATTCTCCAACTCTTCATAATTAAGATATGGGTCCTCCTCTTCCACAAATACCCAAAAATTGGTTTTGTCGATACTTGCATAATCAATGGGGTCAAAATTAAACTTTTTGTTGTAAAGCCTGCATCATAAAATGTCATGCTCATTATTGGAATTTGAACATAATTAGTAACTAACAATTACATTATATAAATGACTTTTTAAAAATTAATATAATGATAAGATATAGCATTTAGTTACCTATGTTTCAATCGCAAGTTATGATGAACAAACACAAGATCATTGAGCCTTTGATGCTCCAATCTATTTCTCCTCTTAGAGTGTATTTGGTCAAATAAACTCCAACAACGCTCACATCCAGAAGAAGCGGAAGTTTGGCTAAGGATTCTAATTGCCAATTTTTGCAAGTTTGGAGCATCAGCACCCCACAACTTCCATCATTCATCTAATTTTCATAACACAACATAATCTAATATTAATTAACATAAACATATAATCCAAGACTAGATTCTCAACATATAGTATTAAAGTAATTAGATTCCCAACTACATTACTTGAATGCAACACTAATTACTTGAATGCACACTATATCCTTTAATAAACATATGGTATTAAAGTAAACTAATTACTTCTCACCTGGATGAGTGGTTGTGCTTGTTGACAATGCAAGCTCTCTATCAAAGCTCCCAATACGGTCTCGAAAATATTGGGTTTCCTTAATTACCTTCTCTTTGTCACCATCATATTTTGTCCCAATATAGTCCAAAACAGCCATATGTACTGCTGGTTTCCGGCAAAAATTCTCCTCTTCATATTGAAAAGCGGGATTTAACCAATATGCAGCAGCATGAAGATCTTTACGCAAATGTTTGTCCCAACGGTTTTTTATAATTGAAGTGTATGGCTTGTACAAGTGCTTCTTCATTCGAAAGATCTTCTTGATTCCCAACCGTGCTCTATGCATGCCCTCATACACATATCCTATTACAGGCCTTTGATCAGAATCAACAATCCGTAACAAACGAATGAGCGGCGATGAAATCTTGACAAGAACATTAATATCATCCTAAAAAGAATTATCTAAAATGATAGAAACTACTTCTTTTGCCTTTGACTCTCTTGCTAATCTATTGTCCACAAAAAACTTGCTAGTCACTAAGGCTTGCAAGTCATGCTTATGCACATGAAGACTTCCAAATGAAAGAAAAATAGTAGCAAATCTTGTTGCTCTTACACGTACAATATCTGTCCAACCAGGTCTCTTCCTCAACCAAGCAATCAAAGCTACATGATTATAAATAAAAACTGTAACTTTGGATGCACATTTTTTAAGTCTCTCCACATGAGGCATGTCTCCCATATCCTGCAACACAAGATTCAGGCAATGTGCTGCGCAAGGAGACCAACTAATGGTCTTATACTTTTCACACAACAATTTACCAGCAGATACATAATTGGAAGCATTGTCGATAACCATGTGAACTATGTTTTTTTGGACCAACCCATGTAACTACTTCATCAAACAATTTATATAAGTTTCTAGTACTCTTCACAATATCTGAAGCATCAACTGATTTTACAAATACCATTCCCCTAGGACAATAGACAAGGAAATTAACCAATGACCTATGTCTAGTATCCATCCAACCATCAGCCATAAGTGTACATCCAACTTCTGCCCAATGCCTACGTTGTGACTCAACCAACAACTGCACCTCTTTCTTTTGATCCCTCAACAAAGGGACCCATACAGCATGATAAGATGGAGCTTTGTAGCCAGGACCAGCAGCAGCTACAGCATCAATCATCTTTTGGTAGTACACTGAATTGACTACATTAAAAGGTATGCAATTGTCATACAAGAACCTTGCAATAGCCATATCAGCTTGCCTCACCCTTTCTTTACTTTGGAACACACTTTTAAGACCAGGTTGAGCTCCTGGAGTAGTTCTTGGAGCAAAATAATTATCCACTGGATTTGTACCCTTTCTTTTACCTAAAACAAGTTTTTAAGGCAACCCACTACTATACACCTCTTGAACATCTTCATCTTCTTGTATATCACTATTTGTGGAAGGCACACTAAACATACTCAATGTGAGATAGCATGGGACATCGTAAACTTATATTTTTCTGTCTTATATCGTCCGAATTATATCTAGCAAGTAACATCAAAAGGTTTTCATCTGTGTATGAGTTCTAATTAGTTCATTGGTAAAATCTTTTGTGATCAAAAAAGAAATCTAGAGTTCGGTCTTCGCCTATACCAAAAAACCAATTGATATCTTAGTTTAATGATAGAGCTAGCAATTATTAGAGGTGCCCCACCATTTTTTTTTTTTTCGCAGAATAGTTTTTAGGAAAATTTTGTTTTTTTTTGGACAAAAAAATAAATGATTTAAATATATATCTACTAGATCTATAAGTAGACATTGCCTCTCCAATAAAAGGAGGTTCATCCTCAACATTTTGGGCATGCAGTGCAAACAAATGGCCTACCCGGTTGCCTTCTCTCCATATATATATGTACCATATGTCTCCACTTCCTCTAGCGGTCTAGCCCCATTTTACATTGTGGATCATTGCCACTAGCGGAGTTATGATTTTAGTTCAAGATAAGATTAAAATAAAATGAAAAAATTTAGTTACAAAATTGGTTGTAGTTTTAGATTATAACTTTACTCAATATCTTTTTATTGAAGATAAATTTTAATAAATCCACTACTGAATTACATCTTCTTCTTATATCCTCCATACTTACAAAATGTTTAAAAAATTAAAAATCAATAACTATGTTATCAATAAATTATTTAAATTGCAAGTTTTTGTAATTTAAAATTGTGCATAAAATATAAGCTTATAGATCATATAGTAAATAATATGCGATTGATACAAAATTTGACCTGTGTATTAAGAGTGTAAAAAGCATATAATTCAACAGTTAGATTTTCAAAATATATAATAATGTTTATTTTATTGAATAAAATTATTGCCTTTGGCTACAATCAATTTTGTAGCTAAATTTTGTCCTAAATAAAAATGATGAGGACAAAGTATCAATGATTTTTGCATGATGTTTTTAATTTTTTTAAAAGAAATTTTTGTTAATTTTTAAATTAACTTAGAAGTATCAATGATTATTATTTTTACCTTAGCTTTCATTTCCAACTAGTCAAAAGGTGGGTTATTGCCACACGCGCGCGCGCGCGCACACACACACACAAAAAAAAAAAAGAAGGAAATTTGAATAAATAAATCAATAGCAAATAAAAATGGTAGATTAGTAATGGGATGTTGTAATAATATATCATTTTATAATTCTAAGCTACATATGGTTAGGGTCAAAAAATTATTGGCCATTTGAAAGAATTACAAAATATATTTATATAAATACATTTCAAAATCTTAAATTCTTTTTTTTTCTTTTTTCTTTTTTTTTTAATAAGATAACAGGAAGGGGGGAGTTTTGGGTAGGTTCAGTGGGTACCAAGGACAGAGCCATGTTTAAACCAAGGAGCCCATGATCCCCTTGCCCAATCGGTCCGTTGCAAGTAAAAATCAACATCCAAACTACATCACCCAATTTTTTTACCTTTATTTTCCTAAAGATTAAGTTTCTACAAAAGAACTTTAGAAGGTTAGCTTTATAGTCTCTCTCTAAATAAAAAAATTTCGAATATAACTTTTTTTTAAATTGTTTTTTTTTTTTTGGGGGGGGGGGGGGAGGTGGGGTCACACACACACACACACAAAAAGTCTTTTCTTAATCAGTAGAACTAAGAAATAAGCTATACTAACGGTCTTTAAGAAAAATTACTATTTTGTTTTTGTGGGGCCAAAGAAAGTGTAGCCCCGGCCCAGGCCCAGTGTATCTTAAGGTCCGCAGCCCAAGCCGAGGAGAGCCATTGCCGAGGACGACCTCCTCCTCGGCACTTCATTAAATGCCCAAAGAAAGGAGAAAACTGAGTGTAGCGGGCAGGGCCAGGGAAAAAGCAGCCAACATAGTAATACGGAATTCGACGTCTGATAGGCCCATGCCCATGCCCATGCGCCTTTCCAGCAACTCCCAACCACTCTAGGTATGGGTCGACTGGACAGGCCTACACCCCAAAAGTAAAATCAACACGTGAACACAAAAAAGGGGGATGGAACAACAGTATAAAAGGAGAAGAAAATAAAGCTCTGGAAAAAACTGGGGGGGGGGGGGGGCTAAAAAAAGAGAAGGGGTTCAGCTAGGGAAACCAAACCCGCCCATGCAGTATTTCCCGTAGGAACTACTACTAAGCAGATCATCTATGCCCAAGGTCATACCTTTGAAGCCCACTCTCTACAAATGATATTGTGAGGGCCTCTTTTCGTACGAGCCCAATACTGTCTTGGGATCGTAACAAATTGGCCACCTACAATTGGCGCCGTCTGTGGGGAGGTTTGTGTCTTGGCATAGATGACGGTATGAGACAGTACCTGTAACGTTTCTACCAGCCACTTACAGTGCTCTAGCGTAAAGCTTCAATAGGGGCTATGACTCTTGACAAGGGGCCACACTTATAGCGCCAGCCACGTAGATGGTTCAAGGGGCTCGGCCAAGGATTTCATTCCCTTAAAGCCAAGGCCCCATAGATGAGAAAAGCAAAAGTACAAGTTTTGAACAGAACCAAGGCCTTGTATGGTCCTCGGACCCAAGCCTCTGGGGAAACCAACTGCTTAGACGCAAAAGTACAAGTTTTGGACAGAACCAAGGCCTTGTATGGTCCTCAGACCCAAGCCTCTGGGGAAACCAACTGCTTAGACGCAAAGGTACAAGTTTTGGACAGAATCAAGGCCTTGTATGGTCCTCGGACCCAAGCCTCTGGGGAAACCAACTGCTTAGACGCAAAAGTACAAGTTTTGGACAGAACCAAGGCCTTGTATGGTCCTCGAACCCAAGCCTCTAGGGAAACCAACTGCTTAGACGCAAAAGTACAAGTTTTGGACAGAACCAAGGCCTTGTATGGTCCTCGGACCCAAGCCTCTGGGGAAACCAACTGCTTAGACGCAAAGGTACAAGTTTTGGACAGAACCAAGGCCTTGTATGGTCCTCGGACCCAAGTCTCTGGGGAAACCAACTGCTTAGACGCAAAAGTACAAGTTTTGGACAGAACCAAG
Organism: Quercus lobata; assembly: GCF_001633185.2. Lineage (NCBI taxonomy): Eukaryota > Viridiplantae > Streptophyta > Magnoliopsida > Fagales > Fagaceae > Quercus > Quercus lobata. Next base: position 25,248,359 of record NC_044907.1, on the reverse strand, counting down.
GCCTTGTATGGTCCTCGGACCCAAGCCTCTGGGGAAACCAACTGCTTAGACGCAAAAGTACAAGTTTTGGACAGAATCAAGGCCTTGTATGGTCCTCGGACCCAAGCCTCTGGGGAAACCAACTACTTAGACGCAAAAGTACAAGTTTTGGACAGAACCAAGGCCTTGTATGGTCCTCGGACCCAAGCCTCTGGGGAAACCAATTGCTTAGACACAAAAGTACAAGTTTTGGACAGAACCAAGGCCTTGTATGGTCCTCGGACCCAAGCCTCTGGGGAAACCAACTGCTTAGACGCAAAAGTACAAGTTTTGGACAGAACCAAGGCCTTGTATGGTCCTTGGACCCAAGCCTCTGGGAAACCAACTACTTAAACGCAAAAGTACAAGTTTTGGACAGAACCAAGACCTTGCATAGTCCTTGGACTCAAGCCTATGGGGAAACCAAGTACTTAAAAGAAAAACTACATTACATGGGCCTTAGAATCTATCCGAGGAGAATTCCCCATTAACAGTTGGGTTAATCCTTACACTGAATGGATTCCCCAGTCTACCCTTGGACCCTCAATACCAAAGTGATTGATGTAATATAGAGCAATATGCTACCAAAAACACAATTGAGGTCCCTCACTGCTCGGCTACCCTCTCGGATGAATTATTTAGAGTTTATCGTTCTCGGACATTGGTCTAGCATGCATCGTGCAGCGCTCAGCCGTTATCCCGGTTAGTTCCAAGAGTTTAATTTATTGAGGATTACCATTGTTATACTTGATAATGTCCGTAAGTTTAAGCTAGTAGGAGTTTGTTTTAAGGCATTTTTCTGCTCCAAGTATCATCAAAGGCAAGCGTATATTTAATATTCATTCACAAAGTGACTGTTGTCGAAAGGAAAAATATTTAGAAAGAAATAAACTCATCTTTTATTAAGACAAAGGAACAGTACAGTGTACAATGAAAAGCTGGAATAAGCTTATACTAAAGCTAACTACGTAAGCGAAAAGTAAAGATACAAGAGAATAAAGAGAAAGCCGAGGAAGAAGCACAGAGGAGGGGTTGGCTGCTGTTCCAAGATGTTGTCTAAGGAAACTATTCCTCGACACTTTTACATGCCCATAACTCAGGCAGCCAAAGAACCCAACTTGGGGCCTGCACCGTTGAAGAAAAGGTGCAGGGAACCTGACCTCAGGCTAACACCATTTGAAGAAACGGTGCAGAGAGCCGGAGGTGGAGGAGCCTCCGTATAACCACGTTTGCGATAAAGCAGACGGCGCTGATGGCGGAAAACCTCACTTCTGACGCGTCAAGAATCTGACGCGGCCAGTACCTGCTTCGGATTTTGGCTAAAAGAGGGGGAGATATCATCCCCATCTTACCAAAATGGAAGATCACCTTGAGTCTGTGTCTACTTTGTCAAGACCACATCACCTTGAGCCTCGGAGGGATCCGGCGCCTCTGCGGAGGGTGTAGTTTCTTCACCCCTATACGTGCCTTAAGCATATTGCACCAAGGGTGGGGAGCGCTGAGTATGGAGACTGTGATTATGGCTGAAAGGTTACGGTTGTGAAGAAGATTGATGGGTTTGTATGTAAGAGGAGTGACCTACTATCCTACTTATTTAAAGGGAAAGGAGGAGATATTTAATTTACGCAGAGTTCCAAAAAATGCTACAGAAAAGGAATAGTGGGCTCAAGTTCCAACGCCATTCGTGACCGTGGGATCTGAAGATCCTCGTGAAGGAGCACCTCGAGCGTAGGGGTGTCAAAGGACCCCGCGTGAGTAGGTGAAGGAATGCCTCTTAATTTGACACATCCCCCCATGTAAATGGAAAAATGCAAATATTAATGGAATGCAGAATCAGAGCAGGCTATAATGTAAGCCCAACATTATCAAAACCCTCCTCCCCAACTAAAAGTCGGGCAGCAGGCTTTTGAGGGGCTATTATGGGGCCAAAGAAAGTGTAGCCCCGGCCCAGGCCCAGTGTATCTTAAGGTCTGCAGCCCAAGCCGAGGAGAGCCATTGCCGAGGACGACCTCCTCCTCGGCACTTCATTAAATGCCCAAAGAAAGGAGCAAACTTAGTGTAGCGGGCAGGGCCAAGGAAAAAGCAGCCAACACAGTAATACGGAATTCGACGTCTGACAGGCCCATGCCCATGCCCATGCGCCTTTCCAGCAACTCCCAACCACTCTAGGTATGGGTCGACTGGACAGGCCTGCACCCCAAAAGTAAAATCAACACGTGGACACAAAAAAAGGGGGATGGAACACCAGTATAAAATGAGAAGAAAATAAAGCTCTGGAAAAAACTGGGGGGGGGGGGGCTAAAAAAAGAGAAGGGGTTCAGCTAGGGAAACCAAACCCGCCCATGCAGTATTTCCCGTAGGAACTACTACTAAGCAGATCATCTATGCCCAAGGCCATACCTTTGAAGCCCACTCTCTACAAATGATATTGTGAGGGCCTCTTTTCGTACGAGCCCAATACTGTCTTGGGATCGTAACAAATTGGCCACCTACAGTTTTTATTCTAAGTTAGTTTCTTGATCTTATATGTCCATTTTTGGGTGTTTGAGCATGTGTTTTCCTTTCTTTTTTCTTGATGGGATGGTAGCAAATTTAAAGTACACATCTTTTTTCTTTTCTTTTTTGTCATTTCTTTTTGAATGGTTCCAAATGATTTGTAGGGATTAAAGATCAATAATCTACCAACTTGTTTATAGAGTTATTGTTGTTATACTTGCTCTTTTTTTCTACTATAACTACAAGAAGAGCATTTTTAGTCACTAATATTGTCAAAACTAGGTTTTGCAAAAAAAGAAAAAAAAATAAATATATATTTATATATGATTGTTTAAATGACTTCTTGATTTTGTACATCAAAAGAGAAATTACCTCAAATTTAGTATATACATAATCACATTATTTTCGAGATTTAAAAGAACATTAAATTTCTTTTTGATAAACGATTGAGTTAAAATATATTGAGAAATAATTATTTTATGTTTTTTCCTTTGATTATATATTGTTAATATTGATTTTAGTTTTATTTTTCATACTATATTTACTCATGAATCTTAGTATATTTTTCATTCATAAATTCAAAAAAAAAAAATTATACTTTTGAAACTATGGAGTTTAACTTAACTACATGCTTAAAATATAGGGTATACAAATTTACCCACCTTTTTAATTGCCAAAACTAGAAATAAACTTTGAAATCAAAAAGAAAAAGAATTAGAAATAAACCTGACGTGGCCGATCCATAAAAAGGGAGTAGAAAAAAAAGTGAAGAACTTAGGTCCCAAACTAGTCATACAAATTAACTTTAAAGGCTCTTCAGCTGGTGTGAACATAAGCTAGCACACATCAGAATTGCTCATTCATTGCACCAAAAATTTGTTGCTATCAGGTTTCTCATAAAATGTCCATGTTATGGGAGATTTTATATTAAGCTGTTTACGAATAGGCCAGATACATAAATGTGAAAACCATAGTTATTCAAATACTATGGAAAGTTGGAAAAAAAAAAAAATATATATATATATATATATAGGATCTGTTTGGATAGAACTTATTTTGCTGAAACTGAAAACACTGTAGCAAAATAATTTTTAAATGTGTGAATAGTACTGTGGAACCCATTTTTAATGAAAAAATTGATAAAAAGTGGAGTCTGTGGGACCCATAAACAGTACACAAGTGCACTGTTTACAGAAGACCGGATCAACCATTGCGGCTGAAAAAAAAAAAAAAAAAAAAACTGAGGAAACACAGACGCAGCACTTTAAGTGCTATCCAAACGAGCACATAGTGTAGCCCAATATGCCTTTTTTAGTTAGAAGCTGCTAGCACTGAACACTACTTTTAATCTTCTTAAGAGTAACATATAGCCTCCAAAACCAAAATTAAGCAAAGGTTAATGTTTGTTGCACACGTTCGTACACATCATTGGAAATCATGTGTTCAACATATAATTTTGAAATTGTGACTTGAAAACAAGATTTCACAATTTAGCTGAAATTGTGTTTTGAACACATGATTTTTGCTGATATGGCACACACACATTAAGCAAATACTGGTCACTTGCCTCTACTATTAAGCTCGGGTAAAATATTATGCGTAGCATAATTGTCCCTCTCTTTATATTCTTAACATGATATCAAAGCACAGTATATGTGAAGTACAAGTGATATGAGTATACAACAATTACAATACATTAGACTCAAGCGCAGTGAGCTAGACCAACGTAGATACTAACAATAACAATGTTAAACTAGAAACTGTAACCAATGGTAACAGATCTTGACACGTGTAGAAGGATTATTTAACTAATTCAATTGTTTTTTAGTGAGTTACGCTTCCCTCCATTGAGCTCTGCGTGTATATAAACAAAGTCTCACTCATTTATAAATGTTAATCAATTCAGTAATACAATCTCTTTGAGTTGTTAGTTTAGATACTCTTGCATAGCTTAGATAATTTCACAAACAAAATGTTACAATTATATCCTCATTGATGGTACTGTATATTACATTTAGACTTCACATTTAATCTTTATCATTCTACCCAAGTTTGGTATTTGAAACCTGTTTCATGACATTTGACAGAAAAAATTCTTCAATTTCGGACAGCATGGCCGAAACTCGCCATGTTTGTGGGAGCATGCCAGCATTGTTGTACAACTTGGGTTCTATGTAGTATTTTTGGTAAATCTTGCACGAACAAAATTTATGGACAGAGGCATAGACAAATATCTCATCAGAAAACAATTCAGCATTGGCTACATAGCCAGCATAATTTGCTCCAGTTTACTACTGGGGACTAACTTCCTAATGCTAATGATGCTGCTAAAGGGTAGTGGAACTCAATGCAACTCTAAAGCACGAGCTTTTTCCTCAGAAATTATGCAAGTGCTATCATGGGCAACTACAATTGTTACTGAATACATATTCCCAAATAAAAAGTACATCATGTTCCCCTGGTTACTAAGAGCATGGTGGCTTTGCAGCTTCTTGTTGTCGATTATCTGCACAGCTCTTGATACCCATTTCAGAGTTATAAACAGTGGAAAACTTGGAGTAAGCGATTATGCAGACTACCTTGGCCTGCTTGCTTCTACATGCCTCTTGGCCTTTTCAATCTGAGGGAAGACAGGCATCATCTTTAGTGTCCCCAATGGCATTGCTGAACCACTTCTCAATGGAAAAACTGATGAACATTCAGAATACAAGAGGATATCGTTATACAGCAAAGCTACTCTTGTCCAACTCATAACCTTCTCTTGGCTCAATCCACTCTTTGCTGTTGGATTTAAAAAACCCCTCGAACAGGAGGAAATTCCAGATATTGATATCAAGGACTCAGCAAGATTTCTCTCCCATTCCTTTGACGAGAGTCTGAAACAAGTTAAGGAGAGAGATGGAATTACAAATGCATCCATCTATAAGGCAATCTTTTGTTTATCAGGAAGAAAGTAGCAATCAATGCATTGTTTGCAGTGATAAGTGCTGTAGCATCTTGTGTTGGCCCATACCTCATCAATGACTTTGTACATTTCCTAACTGAGAAGAGCACCAAGAGTTTAGAGACTGGGTACCTTCTGGCCCTAGCCTTTTTAGTTGCCAATGTTGTTGAGACAATAGCACAGAGGCAATGGATTTTTGGGGCACGCCAGCTAGGCCTTCGCCTTAAAGCTGCTTTGATATCTCGCATATACAAGAAAGGCTTACTCCTGTCAAGTCCATCCCTCCAAAACCACACTATCAGAGAGATCATCAACTATATGAGTGTAGATATCCGAAGAATCATAGACTTCATTTGGTACTTAAACATAATATGGATGTTTCCAGTACAAATATCCTTAGCAATCTACATTCTACATACAAATCTAGGTTTGGGGTCATTTGCTGCATTAGCCACAACTTTAATAGTTATGGCTTGCAATATAACCATTACAAGAGTCCAGAAGAGATACCAATCTAAGATCATGGAAGCCAAGGACAATAGGATGAAAGCCACTTCAGAAGTTCTTCAAAATATGAAGACTATTAAACTTCAAGCATGGGACAGTGAATTCCTTCAAAGGTTAGAAAGCTCGTGGACAATAAAGTATGGTTGGTTATGGAAATCACCAAGACTGTCAGCACTTTCATCTTTTATCTTCTGGGGATCACCTGCATTTATCTCTATGGTAACTTTTGGGGCATGTATGCTAATGGGGGTTGAACTCACAGCAGGAAGAGTCTTATCTGCTTTGGCCACCTTCCGAATGCTACAACGCCCTATTGAAGACCTGCCTGACTTACTGATTGCGATTGCACAGGCAAAAGTCTCAGCTGATAGAATTACCTCCTACCTCCAGGAGGATGAAATTCAATAGGATGCCATTGAGTATATTCCAAAAGATCAAACTAAATTTGACATTGAGATTGATGGTGGGAGATTTAGCTGGGATCCTGAGTCAAGGAATCCAACTCTAGAAGGAATTCAGTTAAAAGTGAAGAGGGGAATGAAAGTGGCAATATGTGGGACTGTGGGATCAGGGAAGTCAAGCCTGCTCTCATGTGTGCTTGGAGATATAGAAAAGCTGTCAGGGACAGTGAAGATCAGTGGTACATAGGCTTATGTGCCTCAGTCTGCATGGATACTGTCAGGAAATATCAGGGAGAATATTCTATTTGGGAATCAGTATGAGAATGCTAAGTATAACAGAACAGTTAAAGCATGTGCTGTGACAAAGGATTTTGAACTTTTCCCCTGTGGTGATCTAACAGAGATTGCTGAAAGAGGGATAAATATGAGTGGAGGACAGAAGCAAAGGATACAGATTGCTCGAGCAGCTTACCAGGACGCTGATATATATTTACTTGATGATCCTTTCAGTGCTGTTGATGCTCATACAGGAACCCAACTCTTTGAGGTTAGTAACTAGAATATGAGAATGTCTCTTAATTAGGTCCTATAACTAAAAAGCTCATCCACTCTCCTACTTCCAACATTGATTATTGTTTCTTGTACTTTTTGCAGGAATGCCTAATGGGGATTCTTAAAGACAAGACTATACTTTTTGTTACCCACCAAGTTGAGTTTCTTCCAGCAGCAGACCTAATTCTATTAAGCATGACTTCACAGCTCTTCTTGTAACTTAGTCATTTAAGTAGATAAAAGGATGGGAAATTAAAAGTGACTGATATACAATATTTTTTTAGGATAGTTTTTAGAGGTTGAAAAAAACAAAGAAGTTAGGAAAAAAAAAAAGAATATGTTATAATTCCAAGATTACTTGATAATCTGATAATTTTCCTGATATTCAAGAACTAGGACTTCCAAAATCTCAAGACTTTGCTACAATGCTGAGGATTGTAGTTCATCAGACTGTAACTGACATAAATTTCAACAGGTGATGCAAAATGGAAGAATTGTACAAGCTGGACAATTAGATGAACTTTTGAAGCAAAAAATAGGATTTGAGGATTTGGTTGGTGCTCATAGCCAGGCTCTAGACTTAATCCTCTCAGTTGAAAATTCAAGTAGAACATCTCAAAGCCCTATAGCTGATGATGAATCCAACATAGATTCAACTTTAAATGCAGAACTTCTACGCACACAACATGACTCAGAGCATAATCTCTCTTTTGAAATTACAGAAAAAGGAGGTAAATTGGTGCAAGATGAAGAAAGAGAGAAAGGAAGCATCGGAAAAGAAGTTTACTGGTCTTATATGACCATTGTGAAAGGCAGTGCCCTGGTTCCATTCATCCTTTTGGCACATTTATCAGATCAAGTATTACAAGTAGCAAGTAACTACTTGAGGGCATGGGCTTCACCTCCCACAAGTGAGACTAAACCAAAATTGGCAATGAACTTCATATTGCTTGTTTATGTAGTACTTGCTCTTGGAAGTTCACTTTGCATGTTCGTGAGAGCCATACTACTAGTAAAAGCAGGAATTTGGACATCACAAAAGCTTTTCACAAACATGTTGCATAGTATATTCCGGGCACCAATGGCATTTTTTGATTCAACCCCATTTGGAAGAATCTTAAACTGGGTAACTTCAACTTAGACACAGTTTATGTTTTTTCAATTGAATTTATACATTGGTGTTACTAGTGGTATAATTAATATGGCTGAATCTATGCAATTAGTACATATATCACAATTTCTTTTTTTTTAAACACTAAGATGTTCTAGACAAAAACAATTTGCATTTGCAACTAACAAAAACTTGAAAGGGTTATATACAACAACCAGAATAAGGAAATTTAAGCATGTTCAGATCAATTAAAAGTTAAACATGATGTTAAAAACATGTAGAATTTTAGAGGATAAATATCCTATAGAAAATAAAATGAATTAATGAAGGGAAAAACCTACTGACTTCGACTATGGGCCTATGTACTTACCTCTGCAGGCATCTACAGATCAAAGTGTGTTAGAATTAGAATTGGCAATAAAATTAGCATGGTGTGCTTTCTCAATAATACAGATGCTAGCAACTATTGCAGTGATGTCTCAGGTGGCATGGGAAGTATTTGTCATTTTCATTCCAGTAACTGCAATCTGCATCTGGTATCAGGTAAGACACTTCTTGTACCTTATCTATATACTATCTAGAGATGATTACTTAATATTTGTAAATAACAATTTTGATTTCTAAAGCATTTGAAAACTCATAATGTTAACAAGAACTGTGCTGCAAGAAACAAAATTATGTCTTGAAAACACAATAACTTAATGATCCATTGAGTTAATTTCTAATGCTACAAAAAGAGAAGTACCGTATATTTACTGTTAAGTAGCTTCAGAACAGCAGGTCCCTCCCCCCTTCCCTCCCTAACTCTCTGTGTGTCTGTGTGTGAATGAATTGCTCCCATTTTATGGATGCTGATCAATAATGAATTGTGATTACTTCAGCAATATTACATACGAACAGCAAGAGAACTGGCCCGCTTAGCAGGTATACAACGAGCACCAATCCTCCACCACTTTGCAGAATCACTATCAAGAGCTGCAACAATCCATGCTTTTGATCAAGAAGACCGTTTTATCAATGGAAACGTTGGTCTTGTCGACAACCCCTCAAGGCCATGGTTTCATAGTGTGTTAGCAATGGAATGGTTTTCTTTCAGACTGAATTTGCTATCCAATTTCGTTTTTGCGCTCTCATTGTTTTTACTGGTGACGCTTCGTGAAGGAATTATCAATCCAAGTGAGTATCACTAATGTTTTTAAAAACTATGCATTACAATGACCTCCAACTATATGTTGGAAGTATAGTTTGGAAAATTGTCCAAATTGATTAACAAAGTTACAAAGTAATATCAATAATATATCAATAAAACAAGCAAAATTTGCCAAATGGTAGATTTTTAGAAAAATTTTGCTACATAGCATGCGGATGAAACATTTTAGTTAGTTGGACTGTTTTTAAAAATCGAGTTTAAGAAACTCAAGTTCCATTCGTACAGAACTCGAGTTCCATTTTTATTTTTATTTTTTAAAAAACAGTCTAACTAACTAAAATGTTTCCTCCACATGCTTTTTTGCTAATATTTTTCCAAAAAGATATTTTTCTACAAATTTTTCCCAATAATACAAGATATGCTCAAATTAACTTATAAGCAAAATAGACAAGTGTAAAAGCATATAAAATTAAGGATTAAGTAAAACTTATCGCCGAGGAACGAAACTAAATCTGCTATCCTTAAGAAGTGATTTCACCTCCACTAGAATGAATCCGTTGATGCAAATGGCTCAGGCGGTCACTCTCCAGGATACAATGGCAACTTTGTTAATGTGCACTCACAAACAGAGTTTCGAACTCGTCACAAATGACCAAGAGAAAATTTTCAGAAAAAACAGAGAAGCTAAAGTTTCAAAGTAATATATGTTTTATTGTTTTTAAATAATATCATATATGCAGAATTTTGATAGTCTTAGAACTCTAAAAAAGAAAGTAGCTAAAGATGATTAGTGTGAAAAAGGAGAGACAAAAACAAAGGAATTGATGCCGCAAGCTGCTATGTATGTTCTACAAAACAGGGGAAGGTGTGGCTGACTATTTTTCTAAAGAAATATGAGATGATTGAGGGTTTTGTTTGCTGCCAAAAATTCTCACGCCAGCCAAGGAAAATTCTAGAGCATGGGCTTGGACTTTACAACAAAATATTATGGGCTTAAGCTTTGAACATACCCAATTAATTTTAAAACATACCCAACAGTAGAATCCATTAATGTTAATCATTTGCTCTGACAGTTTTTAGACCCCTTAAACAATTGATTAACCCTAGTTAATTAGCCAAGTTGTTACTTAGTCAGATTAACAAATCTAGGTTATCACAATAATAAAGATCAAATCATGCAAAGCAGCGGAAAATAAATAACACACGATATGATCACCCAGGAAACCAAACCGGTAAAAACCTGAGGAGGATTTAACCTAGCTATCTTCAAGGTAAACTTGAATCCACTATCAGAAAGAATCGAAGTTCATACAAAAGGACTTACAAGCACCCCCCGCTCGACTTCCTAATGCTACCAACCAATAGAACTTACTGACACGACTACGTGTAAGCTCTGAATCCATGGACTCCTTCTTTCTTTGGATTCCACCAGCTACAAGCACCCCCGCTTGTGTATTCTTTAAGCTTTAATGGCAGCAACTGTTTTGATCATCAAGGTTTAGAGAATATCTCTTCCTTGAAAACCCTAAGTTTGTGTAAAGGAAAGCTCCTCTAGATCTCATAAGAGATTTACACAAACCGCAATCTGAGCAACACTAAAACGTGACTAAGGTTTGCCTTTTATACTTAGGACAAATAAGAAACCCTAAAAATGTTTTAAACACAGAGGGCTGAGTTAGACGAATCTGCAGAAAACCAATCTGCCCGACGTTCGATCGGTCGAGCCTAAGTTTCGATCGATCGAACCAGGCCGAAAGCCATACTGCTTTCTGCTTTCCACTCGATTCCAACTTTACATTGACATACAACTTTGAGCTAGCTTTAAACATTTCTAAACGCATTGTTTTGATCATGGTTTGCCAACATTACACATTAGAGTTCTAAAATACATAAAGTCCTAAACTTTAGAACCTAACAAACTCCCCCTTTGACAATCCGTGACAAAACACAACTTAAAAACTCAAAGTTTACAACATGAAAAAGCCCTTTACAAAATAATGCTCATAAACAAAAATTCAATCCTAACTACTATCCATCAGTTACAAGTGTAGACAGCAGCTCAATTGAATCAACCTGTATATTTCTTGAAACACTAAACAAAATGCATAACCGCATGTGTGGAAATAATACAAGTAAACTAAATAACTTCTTGAATTCAAACAACACACAAATAAAGACATATATCAATGAATAACTCATGAATATAAATCAATAAGCAGTTTGAAACAAGAAACAAATAAAGTACTAACAAAAAACATAAAACTCCCCCTAACATGAATATCTATCAAAAACAAGGAAAGAGCCAAAAAAAGGTTAAGTACACAGTGAAGCACCTAGATACAATCTAAAAACTCCACAAGCTCCAACCAAAAACAAAAATCTCCCCCTGAAAGCAAACTCCACAAGTACTCCCCCTTTTTGTGACGGAATGCCAAAGGGCACACAAGAAATCCATCATTAAAAGGGAGGTGGTCCAAACTGCGCCAACTCCGCACACAAGGCACGGATCTCATCAAGCACGTCCACCAAAATCTGTTCTTGAGCCGCCTGAACGGTCAAGAGATGATCCAATGTGCGACGAATGTCCGAATCATCCGTAACAGTCGATGGAGGAACAGCAGCATCAGCAGTACCTGAAGGCTCAGCAGCATCTGTACTTGTAGAAGAGGGAGGAGGGGGAACACTACTAGACGACGCACCTCTAGGACGAGAAGGAGGACCCTTCAACTGAGCAGCCCTCTGACGAAGAAAGGTGGCACCTATAGGAGCTATCACATGAACAGGCTCACCTGAAGGAAAACCATCTAAACCCAAATAGAGCAGAATCCTATGAATGAAAATAGGATGAATCAGCGCATGCCCTACGGCAGAATTCCTATGAACCTCGTTCAAAGAACGAAGGAACAAGTGAGGAAAACTGATAGACGCTCCAGAAGCTAAGGCATACAAAAACACACATCGCTCTAAAGGGATGGTGTGGAAGTGAGAGATAGGCCACACAGAATGACACGCAATCCTAAAAAGGAGATAAGCAGTCTCGGTAAGCTCAGCGGACGTGATCCGAGGATCAGAACCCCACTGGATAGATGACCCAGTGATGTAAGACATGACTACATCTAAAGAGGGTGACTTCTCATAGGGATAGACAACATCCCGAACTACCGGCACCCCTAGAGCATCAGCCACCACCCGAGGGGTAATGGTGAACTCTACACCTCGTATCCAACTCCTAACAAGGGTGTTGGAATCATAGATGTGGCAAGAGAGATTCGCATAGAACTCTCTAATCAGGGCGGTCGGAGGTGGATGATCTATCTGTACGAGAGGCAACCAACCCCTAGACTCAAAGTTAGCCCTAATGGCCGGATCAAGCGCATTTAACACAACAGCTCGCTCAGACCAGATCTTACGCCTACAGATCAAGGTGTCATAGGCTTTTCTACACTTATCATTCTTAAACAGCTCTACTCTAGGTGGAGACTCAGAGGAAGTGGAAGTGGTCCTATTAGCTCTAGTTTTCCTAGGCATGGTGCTAAGAGAAGGATCAAAACACAGAGCGAAAGAACAAAAACCACAAAACAGAAACCAAGGGTAGACTGCAAGTTAGCACAAAAACAAAACAAATCAAAACCTATATGATGCATGAACAAGTTAAAATGTCATGATGCATGTGCTAATGCAGTGAATTGAGTCAAAAAGATTCAAATTATAAAAATGGCTTGCACATAAAGGTTTTTAACACAAAAACCCCAAATTAAAGAAACCACTTGATCAATTTTTAAAAAAAATTGACGAATTGATCATTGCACATGATAGAATAACAATAATAATGACCAATTTCATCAATTTAAACCTAATTTGACAAAATCCCCAATTCGGATCAAATTCAAAACCCTAGAATTTTCAATTTTTCAAAAACCACCAAATTGATCAAATTAAAACATAGGGAACATTAATATAACATCATGGCATAAAAACCCATTGATCAATTACACAAGAATTGGCTTGAATCATCAAAAAACCCAATAATTTTGAAAGTGCCAAAAATAGACATGAGAATGCATGAAAAATGCATGAAATCAAGAAATAAACTTGAAAAGGATGGGCAAAAGGGTCTTACCGGCTTCCAAAGACAAAACCCAGCAAGAATCTTGAAGGAAAACGACAAAAATTGATGGTGGAGCCAAGTGCCAACGCGGAGAGAGAGAGGAACTTTGAAAAAGTTTGAATAGTGACTTTGAAAAAGTCCTATTCTGCCTTTTTTAAAAACCAGAAACCCGAGTTTCGATCGGTCGAAAATCAGCCTCGACCGGTCGAAACAGACAGAGGCTCCCTCTCTTAAAAAATTAAAATTTTTTAAAATTTCGATCGGTCGAAAAACAGGATGGACCGATCGAATCAGGCAGAGGCTCACCAAATTTTCTGAAAAATCACAATTTTTGAAAAACAAAAAGATTTGACTCAAAGCATTAAAATTTAAGACCAAAAATGCATGAGTATGAGATGATATGTTTTTCCAAATAAGAATTTTAAACCCAATATCCCCAAAAACAGAATTTTGCATTCTCCACAAATTTTTAAGCAAAAAATTTAGTTTGCACATAATTCATAGTGATTTGCAAAAACTTGGTTGGTCAGACCATAAACACACACAATAACATGTACAATGTTTAGCAACGAGTAACTCGTGTAGTGTGTGCGACTAGCAAAGACATGAGAAACATGTGAGGTGATATGTGAATAGCAATTAATCACAAAGTCTACAAAATTCATCACAAAGAATTTTAAAAGAGACTATCACCTAAAGAGTTACATCATATAACTCCCACATCTCCTAGATCATAAGCTTGCAATCATGTAAGTTTCTTGTATTTATGCCTCATAATATACATTCCAATGTTAAGTTTATTGTGAGTTTGGCTCCAAGCCTAATAGTACACACCAATTAGATTTTAAGAATTAAGCACTTTAACCGAGACTTCACCTTATGTTCTTTTTGTGCATGTGCTACACTTTCTCGAGCACAAAATCTTATGATATGCACTAAGGTGTTCATGATTGGCTAGTGAACAGTGGTGAGATGGTTATTTATGCCTTTCTCTAAAAGTTCAAGTCCAACATTTAAAAACATGTGACTTCAAGATTAAGACATAGTAATCAAAAAACCATACACATCTTTCCCACACAACATGCACTACAAATCTTCAACTAGTAGAGTGCAATAAATAAGCTCATCAAAGCTAAACAAGGTACAAACAACATGTTATGTGAAAATATTTTGACCAACCTTGTTCTCAAAAACCAAGAAGAATAGTGCAAAAACAAAATGTGCTTCCTTTTCCCCTTTTTTTTTTTTATTTTTTTTATTTTAAAAAAATAAAAACACCTAGAATGAAATGCATGAATGTTATGCTATGCAAATCCTAGAGACAACAAAAAACCAAATAACAATGGTCACAAAGGGTATAGCAATGAAGCACAAGGACCATGTCAGAAAGACTCAGTTAGGTCGAGTCTTTTGCATCCAAAACTTTTTAGATGCACCAGAGCATTGGAGTTCTTATTCACTTGAGAATGATTACCAACTCCAGGATTGGAATAAAGGTTTAAAGCCTTTACCAAATCACCAATAAGTACCATAGGATCAAGTGCTTGAGGCACAGGTACTTTTGGTTTGTTTGCTCTCTTTGCAGCTTGCAGCTTGTAGCAATTTGGACGTATGTGTCCAGTCTTTCCACAAAAATGACAAACCCATGCAGGTTTATCATGTGTCTTGTCCTTAGATAGGGTAGGCTTCTTAGGCTTAGATTCTTTCAGATCAACCCTAATCTTCCTAGATGATGAACCTTCTAAGGGTTTCGCAACCTCACTCACAGGGGGTTTGACAGTTTCACTCACTATCTCACTCACAGAAGGTTCAGAAGAAGAAGATGAAGGAACAAACTTAGTGGAATGGGGAGCGGACACACAGATGCTATCAACATAACCTAAACCAGTTTTGTCAGAAGATGACTTTTGAACACTCAGCATTTGATCAAGTTTAGAACTAGCAGATCTAGCAACAGATAAATCAAGTTCTAAAGATTTAACTTTATCAAGCAAAAGCATGTTTTCAGTTTTCACATTGTTCAAAATATCATTAG